>NC_089174.1:56749035-57019035 GCF_009819655.1 Sylvia atricapilla | reverse complement strand
TGAACATTTGCAATTAATCACATATATTCTCCACCAAATCTCCTAAAAAGATATCTACAAAATTTTTCCTTCTTAATATTCATATAGACAATATTAAATTATTTTTTGTTTTTATGTGGCACTTGCCCATGTGTCACAGTTGCTCTTGCCAGGAAGTGATTTATAAAGCACGATTTTCAAATGTCATGTCAAATAGCTCAGGTGAACCATTGTGCACTAGCAATTTAAATTAGAATGGAAGTTACTATATAACATCTATGTAGCTTGTAAAGAAAGTAAAAAAATAGCAGGCATCAAATGACAATAGATAGGCCAGGTTTTCTTTATTGAAAAGATAAAAAGGATATGCAGTCCTCTTCTCCTATCTTTCACTTCTAAACTTCATATCAGCCCATGAAAGTTCAAAGTGAGGACTATACAATAAATACACCAGGTAGAAGTACAGAAACTTTATACAGAAAACTTCATCTACTTGACTTCCCTGCATGGATTTGCCCATGCCTAGTGAAACAATATATAGGAGCAAAAGAAAATACTACATATTCTGAGATTTTGGACTACTGTAACATAATAAACCATGGCAAAAATGTCGCAAGAGAGTAAGGACTAAAAGGCATGCAGCAACTCCATGCTATTCATGCCTCAGCAAGACAGATAAATGCAGTTTCCACTCATTACAAAACATAGAGGAAGAGGTATATGGGAAAGAGAGGAAGGCAGCCCCCAAAATTAAATTGCATTTGGTAAATTTTCTTCAATTTTGGAGTTATTTTCACCCACTAAACTTCTACTGTAAGTGTGATTGGTAACACTCAAATTGCCAAGGTTTGTCTTAAAGCTGTACTTTGAATTTTAGACTTGTCACTAAAACGTGCTTCAGCGCTGTCTCAGCACAAACTGAACTACCACTTCCATAAGTAGCTCCTTCCAAACAGGTGTTCTGTGTTTACTTTTACCAAAATATTTTCTTCTGAACATACACAATCACAGTCAATGTGCATTGCAAGAGTCCTAGAGATAGAGAATACAATAAAAAGAACAATTTCGGCAGTAATACTTTAATGTAGTTCCTACTCAAAACGAGACAATCAATCTTTTGCCTTAAACAAATAAAGAACACAAGATATAAGTTCTCATTGATGGTGTCATTTTAATTATGTAGAAAAAAATTATTTATAAACTGATTTTATCACTCCAAGCAAGTAGAAAAATATTCCAAACTAAAATCAATTTGCTGCAACTATGTTCCATGTATGTATCACCAAATGGGAACTGTCTCTGCTGGCACATGGTAGAGTGTGATTGTAAAATACTATGGAGAAAGTATCAATGCACAAAAGCCAGGAAGTGCTTCCTTTAATAATGGCAGTAGAAGTACAATGTAGCATTTTTGTATACACCTGAGTGCAATATTTTAACATAAATTTGTAAAGAATGAGGTAATCTTTTACACCAATGAGTCCAAAAAGAAAACATACTGGAAAAAAAGTCATTAGAGCTGGAAACAAGATAATGAATTACCACTGTAAAAGAGGTGGTTGTGAAAATCTGTATCTCAAAAGCAAAAACTGCTTTCTTAAGTTATACTCTCGGGTTTATGTTCTGATGCAGAGGGTCTTATTGTCTGTCAATAATTTTGGACACTGACAGCCTACAAAGAATTAATTTTTTTAACCACAGATTCCATGCTAAGTAATTATTTCTATGTGTGTAGCTGCAAGCATGTGCATATCTGTTACACAAAATGCTTCCTATGCTTCTCTTTATAAGAAGAAATGTCTCACTAACACTTTTTTCCAGCTTTCTTCCACTGAAGCTCACCTTTACTTACTGAAAATATCCATATCTAAGTCAATCACACTTAGATGCCAAACAAAATACAAACAATAAAAAATGTGTCAGCCAAAAGACTGCAGGACTGTGCCCAATCACTGAATAAGCCTTATCAGTGTTTCCTTCTTCAATCACAACTTATGAATACTTTAATCCTTTCGAATTACAATGGTTTGTAACTGCGGAATAACTTAAACCATACTTATTTATTCACGGTGTAACTGTAAGTGCAGCGTTGGCCTCTGTAGCAGCCTTCAGCAGATGCTACTTTCACACATTTTCTGCTTCTTTAGCTATTTGTTGCGCCAGTGTGGAAGCAAGCAGTTATCGCTTAATCAATTTACATCACATCCTCCTAAGACAGACCTTCACGAAAGCTGAAAACTATCCCTGGTCTTTGCAGACCAGGTTTATCGTCCGAAACAGGCTCCAGTGCCCCGGCGCCCGCTCGCCGATACCGTACGCCGGGCGAGGACGCTTCAGGGGCACCCAGGGAACTTCTCAAACACTCTCCCGAAAACCCTCAGGTTTCAAAACATCTGTTTTGCTGCGGCAGGGACCCCAGCTCGGACTGCCCCCGCTCGCCGCGCCGTCGCCGCCCCCCGCCCTCTGCGCCCCGCTCCGCGGCCCCGCACTGCACCGCGCCGACCGCCGATCCCCTCCCGCCGTCCCGGTGACAGCCGCCGCTCGGGATCGAAAAGTGGCAGCAAGCGCGGTTGTAAAAAAAGGGGTCGGTCTTTCCCCGTGCTGGGGAGAGGGCACGCTCCTTCGCCAGCACCGCAGTTTAGCGGGGAGGGGGAAAACGCCGAGCCCTTGTATAACCGAACAAGAAAACACTGAACAGCTTGGTCATCCCCGCTCACATCTCTCTCATTGTTGGCAGCCTGCATATTATTAATTAAGCATAAGACAGGATTACTTCTCACCGGCCAGTGGTCGTGTTTTGTTAAAAAAAAGCACTTTTCCTTTCAAACCCTTTCATTAGGCTGTGTGTAAACAGGCGAGCTGGAAAGAGTGCAAGTCGTTTGATTGCAATCAAATCAATACTTCTCAAACACGGGGTTTTTTAGCATAATTATGCTCATTTCCAGTTTGTTAGCCTTTGACTTCTTATGCACCAACAATTAACAGTATTTGTCTACGAGTGACACTTTGAATGGATCTCCCTAAAACAATGGCGTGGTAGAGTTTATTCTCTAATACTGCCTCCTGAGAGAAGAGTTTGGATCTGACAAGCAGTTACGACTGTGCTTTAACCCGTTACGACTACTAGCAATGACTCATTAACAACCCACATACATATAAAAATTAAACAACAACAACAAGAAGAAGCACGTGAAAATAAATAAATTAACAAATAAATTAAATAAAAGCGTCTATACCTGAGTGAGACAGATTGGAGAATACATCATGACTTCGCTTTGAGAACACGCTGCCCGGAGAGCCCCTAAGAAAAGCCTCAAAAAGGAATAATTTCATCTATTCATTTTACAGTCATCTGAGACTCAAGGAAGATGAAATCAATCAGGACGGGGCTCTGCTCTGGATCACCACAACTTCACAACAAACCCCAGTCCTCCTTAAATAGCCAAAGATTCAAGTTCACTCGGTGTGCTAGATTTCCCGGGGTGAAATCCAATCTACACTTTTAACCCTCTTGTAGTCGGCGGCGCAGGAGTCTTGCTTTTGCTGCTGCTGCGGCTGCTGGTTGTTTTGCAGATGAGGGGGGAAGGACTCGGGGGGGTGGGGTGGGGGGGGGGGGTGGGCGGGAGTTTTTTTTTGTCTGGCTTTTTTTTTTTTTTAATCCTTTTTTTTTTTTTTTTTTTTTGGGGGGGGGGGGGGGCGGAGTGGGGTGTTTTTCTCTTTTTTCAGAAGTTGGTGGTGCTGCCGTAATAACACGACACTATCACCACGCTTTCAAGTTCAAGGTTACAGCCCAGAGCGGAGCAGGAGACTCCCGCACAGCGATGGCAGGCGAAACTTCGCCAGGCGGTCGGGACCGTGCCGCGGGGGCGCGCCGAGGCGGAGGCGCGCTCGGGCGGGCAGAGGGCGCGGTGCGGCCTGCGGGATCCTCCGGCGGCCTCTGCTCGCCAGCCCGTCCTCGCTCCGCGGGCAATGGCGAGAGACGGCTTTCCAAACGGCCACCGTAATAAAATGATCTCCTGAAAATTCAAACGATAAATCTCTCCCTGGCGCTCCCACCCGGTTTGCTCTCAACATGTCCGTGAGTACCCCCCCGCCCGCTGCGCCGCCCCTGACTCTGCAAAACTTGGAAGTTCCAAAATTCACCGGTTACACCCTGTGGACTCTATTCCAGCTCTCTCCCCAAATGAGACTTAAGTATTTTTGTTTAATTATTTAATTACACAATCACCGCTTACACTCCTCCTCCTGCAAACACATTCCTTCTCCACCAGATCCCCTTCCTCTGCCCTCCCTCTGCATTCATTACCACCGAACGCTGCAGAAGGAACAAGCACGTTCCGCAAACATCCCTCCCTCATTTTCCCGCTCTTCTGGTGGGAGAAAGTTGCGGGGGCGAAGGGGAGGGGTGTGGGGGGCTGCCATCTGCGAGTGGCTTCTTTTTCTTCTTTCGGGGTACGACTTTGCCAGCTGCGGCGGGGCTCAAGCGGCCCCGCTTCCCCCTAGTGTGTGGG
The DNA here is from genome assembly GCF_009819655.1 of Sylvia atricapilla. Lineage (NCBI taxonomy): Eukaryota > Metazoa > Chordata > Aves > Passeriformes > Sylviidae > Sylvia > Sylvia atricapilla. The sequence continues at coordinate 57,014,545 of NC_089174.1, read as the reverse complement.
GGGACACGGGGGAGGGCAACCCCGTCCCCCGCCCTCCCCAAACGGGGGGAGCCTGCCCCGCACCGCCGGTGGCTGCTGTCCCGCCCTCGCAGGCTGCCGCCGGGGTTTGGCGAAGGGGTCCCGGTTCCCGGGCGCCAACAGGATGCCGGGGTCTGGTTTCATTCTCCGGGGGCAGCTTTAACCAGGGGCGTTGGGAAAGGCGGGGGGAAAGAGTGAGCAAAACTTATTTCTGCTCCTGTGAGGCGGGCTGCGATGCTGTGCCCAGCTCAGGGGGCGTCCGGTGTGTGCGGCTCCCACCCCCAGCCCCGCCGCTGCGGGCAGGGGCAGCCGAGCGCCACCCGCGCTCCCTCCCGCAGCCCTTGCGCAGCCCCCGGCGGCGTACCCGAGGGACCGCTGACTTCCTCCTTGCCCAAAGTGAGAGTTTATTCACGTCAGGCATTTCACAACGACACACCAAGGAAAGTAAGCAGGTTCAAGTCAACCATGAAATGGTCACTTTTTAACCCCGTCCTGTCCTCATTAGGGAAATGCTCAAACAGAGCCCATTTTCAAAGAGAACTCTTAATGAGGGGAGCTTGCCAAGGCTACCAGCTGCAATTCCCATAAATTTACAAACCAAAAGAAGCAGAGGGATGAGTGGGGGAAGGAGAGACCCATATACAAGACAGGTAAAGTCAAAGGAAACAGCAACAGCCAACGCAGTAACCCTTGCAGAATCCGTGCCACATCCCCACAGCTCAGTTTCTGGCTGGCTACTCTCGCCCGGTTCCCTCAGATTTGCAGGGATGCATGTTCTCTTCTAGAGACTATATGATATGTGACAAGTTAAGACATACATTTAGGCAAAGACAAATGACACAAACTCGAGGTTAACCATAAATAGCAAAGCTTATTTTTATATCTGGTGTAAAATACCCCAAAATCCTCTCTTTTTCCCTCTACCCAGACATTACAAAAAGGTGATAATGCCAGCTTTAAATTATGGAGTTTCCCTTTGAGTAAGTATTCTATTTAACTGGAGTTAATTTACCATAAAAGACATTCCTCCTGGCACAAATGCACTGATGTCCTTGAACACACTTCTTTGAGTGCTTGAACCCTTACACAACAAGCCATTATTGGAGACCTGATTTAAAACGACAGTAACTCTCCTCTGTCCCCTTTATCACCCTCATCCCTCCATAAGGATAAGGGCAACCTAACCAAATCCATAACACCACATCAGCAAGGCTGCTCCTGTGAGCTGCATAGATGTGAGAAGTCTCCCCCTTCCCAGGCAGGGCTTGCAGAAGGCCCCACTCCTTCCCATGATCTGGCCAAGGGACCTCAGTTGCATTAGTTCTGCACACTAAAAGCAAGAACTGCCTAGCAGTCTCCAAGCAGGAAAAAACAACTGTAGAGAGGTAAGCACAAAGAGAAAACAGTCACTTTCTACACCCTTTGCTACTGTAAGGGATGTGGACTCAGTGTGAGATTGCATTTGCATCCCCACAAGAGCTGACTGAGGGTGGGTTTGCATCTCTACCCAGAGTGCACAAGGTGGGGGATGAGCACAGACAGCCCTGCAGCCTGCAACCAATATCCCCCAGAATAGCACTGCTGCAAACCAGGCAAAGCCAGACACCCCCACCCCCAGAGCCAGTCTGCTGGCCAGGGTTGAACAGGCCTCTCATATGAAAGCATCTGGGGGAAGATGGAACTGTCCAGTCAATGTAGCTCATGCAGCATTTTGGCTTCTGTAGGATCCACAGGGCATGGTAGGCATGGTACAGGTTGCCATGGGTTTACCCTGGGGTTTGACCCAATGGCTCCCAATACAAGACAGAAAACAGGATGTACTGGGCACCCAAACACACGTTTTGGCTCTGTTGCTCCGGGTTAATCCTAGTGGGAACGCAAAAACGATGAAGGCTTTGTCCTGGGAGAATCCTCCTCAGAAACAAATATGTGCACTTGCCTATGCCCTCCTATATGCCTATATCCTCCTCCATCCCACCCCAAACCCCCAGCTCCTTTTACAGAAAAGTAAGCTAAAGATTCTTTTCAAAATTAATAATAACATAATTGTTAGTTTAAATAATAGTAACAAATTGTAAGTCTCTATCCCTTTGCTACAGAGCTGTGTTAAAGAGTATGTGATTACTGAGTTAGGCAAGAGAAATATGGCATTAATGCAGCAAGGACACCAGGCACACTGCCTGGCCCTTGGCATGCAGGGAGACCTTGTATGAAAGTGGTTTAATTGCTTTCAAATTCTGGCTTCCTTTAATTCCTCCATCTCCCCGAAGATCCTCCTCTCCAACCCCACACACTAAAATCCCTGCTAATGCTTCAAGTTCTCTACCCTTGAAGCTCCAGGCTGGAGGACAATTGCTTTTTGTCTTCACTGCCACAGCTATGCCAACCTCATGCTGTATCTGGAAGTTCAACTAGCATTTCGGTGGAGACAATTAAGAAAAGCCACTATCTGACCTTCCCGGTGAGAGACACTGAAAGCTGTTCTCTAACTCCAATCCTAATTCACTGACTTCACAGGGCCAGGCTGGCCCTAAGGGATCCTTCTCTCAGGTGAGATGCAATATGAGAACTGATAACACCACTTGGACACACACACAGCTGTGCATCAGCACATGGATGCTAGAAACTTTCATGTAGCAAAAAATGTACATTCAGGAACAAAAGGCAGCTTTCACATTAGTAAGTGGCTGCAAGCCAGTTGCCCTCATCCTGAGCCTGCCTAGGGAGCTGCTCTCATGCTCCTCCTGCCTCCCATTCAACTCTGGCAGGGTAGCTAGGATAGGAGGGCAGTGGATACTGCCCACACTGCATGATCTGAGATGCTCATCTCACATGAAAGAATCACAAAGGTTTTTTTGCCCATGGGCAGATGGGCTGACTCTCCTCCATCCATCCTAGTTCCTCAGGGCAGTTTTCTGCCAGGGCGTGCAGACCCTGATATGCCAAACTTGCACTAAAATCATGAATTTTCTCCCTCTCCCTCAACAAGCCATGCTCACAAATTTCACCAGATGCTGCAAAGTGGCACTAACATCGGACTTCAGAAATAATAACATTTAAAAGTGGAAAGGCCATTAAGACCACTTATATCTCACCTAGACCAGAATTTCAGCCTGTTGTCTTTTGGCTGGACAACTGCTCAAAATTTTTCAAGTTTTGGAGCACAAGTCTATTATTAATGGAACAAAAAGAAAGAAAACACTAGTGCTGAAGTGTGAGGCCTAAGATTATCTCAGAATAAATGTGGGCAGTTTGGTCAAGTATCTAAACAAACATATCTAAACATACTGAGATTTTAAGAAATCAAGTTTTCATGAAAATTCCAATTGTTTCCTTGACAATTGGAAATTAGAAATTAGAAAGAACTCATTCTGGCATATGACTTTTCCTCTAAAGTTCTGAGAACTAGCACCAAAACTCCTGTGTAAGTGGTCTCTGTGATCTCAAACACAAGTTTTATATGTAGTTTAATAATACTATTAAGTCCTTTTTGACCCCCTGTTAGAAAATGTCATTAACACACGTGTCCATTACTTGAGTATATACATAAACAAGAAGTAGCACAAATAGAGTATAGTTTATGTCACTTATGACTAACAAATAATCAAAGCCATATATATTATATTATATTATATTATATTATATTATATTATATTATATTATTACCTGATGGTTATTCTATCTGTATGGGTGTCATGGTGCCTTGCAAGTCTTCCTGTACAAACATATTAACCTACAAGGTAAAACTTGGCATCTTTGGCGTAACCAGAGCCTTGGACAGTTTCTTATGTGCAGGAATATTGTCCGTACATGGAGACATACGTATATATAAACATATGTATGTGCACAGAAATTTAGGAAAGAAAGCACATAATAGTTAATAAACAAACTAATAATATATTGGTTTATGGTGCCTTGATACATGAGACAGAATTTTAAGTTATTTTTTACTTAAAAAGTAAACAAATTAGTACCACTTCTAAGCCAACACTGTATCACAACAATACAATTATGTATGATAATAATTACTAGCACTTTTTACTTGGTTTTGGGTGATAGGAAGAATCACATACTGTATATAAACTGCATATATGTATGATCAGATAGAAAGTGTGCTTCAAAAGGAAAGAAATAAACTACTTACTCTAAACAGATACACATATGTATGATGGGTGCGTGCACTTTACCCCTGTCCACATATGGTTTGATGGGGACTATAACACTTGAGTTTTCCACAGCTCCCAGACCAGCAAATAAAAACATCAAACCTCAAGTGTAAAGCTGTAAACCACAGCATTTTGGGTTACACAACTGTGAAGTTTTTGTCCTCACTGCAGGTCACATCCTCAGCCTTACAATGAAACACTCTTTTTCCAATAGAGTAAATTCTTTAAAAATTCACACGTGCTGACTTCAAATGTCCTGGACATAAACAGCAATGACAACATGACAAATAAAATTCCAACACATTTCTCTTCTGGCAGAAATCACTTGCCATATTTTGAGAATATCGAGATTAGGATGGGGGCAGCATCTAGAAGCTGGATTTAAATGTCTGCCGAAATTAGACTTATAGAAGTGCTTGATCTTTTTCTTGTGATTCAACATTAAAATTGTGAGCGTTGCAGCTCAAAACCACTTCAGAGAATGTTACGAGTTAATCCTGTGTGTTTTGGCGCCTTTTCCCTGCCAGCTACTGTACTTTAGAGAAGAGAGAGGGGAAAAAAAAACCAAAACCACCACCTGGAAATCTTGTCTGTTCCGTCACAAGTTCAATGGCAGCACTTTCCAGCAGCGGGAGGAGAAGATGGCTATGTTCACAGAACTAATAATAATTCAGATCACGCCACATCGGCATCTTGTGTCAGAGTCGAAACTGGCTTCCCCGCCCCCTTCAACCTGAGAGCTGCCAAGTCCTCACACACTCCGCATTCAACCACAACCTAATGGATGGGATATTGTGCATTAAAATGTGGCCCAGACACACAGGGAAAGAGAGGACAAGAGGGAAAGCAGACAGACACACACGCACACACACACATACAAACAGACACGCAAGAGAAAGGAATGAATTAAAGTACACGCACAGGTCCTACAACAAAACGGCAGTGAAAAAAAAAAGAAGGCGGAGGAAGTGGAAGGAACAGAAAGAAGCCCTCCAGAGTAACTTTAAAAAACAAGTCAGAAATGCCACCCTAACACTGCATCCTGCTATATAGCATGAAAGAGACCAGCAAAAGCCTCCACACAATTTATCGAGCAGACGATGCATAGCAGCTATACCATTTCCTCCACAAGATACATTCAAATTGAAGTCCATTAACTACAAAAACTGCTAAAACAACCAGAGAGAAAATATTATATTAAAATGTGAGTAAGGAAGAAATTTCTACGGCAAGAACAAGAGGAAAAAAAATCTGTCTGTTATGTACCAATAAAGTAGCATGTGCATTAATCCTTTCCAGCATTTAACTGATAGTTGTCTGCCAGAGAAAAGGCGGGGGGGGGGGGGGGGGAAACTTGAAGCAGGAAACACGCCAAGTTCAGCACTTTTGGATGCAAACTCCCATCAACTGATTTCTGGCATAAAAGTGTGACCCACATACAAAAGCTGCCAAAAAAGAAGGAAAGAAGGAAAAAAAAAAAAAAAAAGCCAAATAGAAACAATCCACCGCTTATATCTCATCCTGTAAAGCAGAAGTGGTATCAGCATTTAAGAACAGGGTATAACATCCACTTTGAAACCACAGAGACACAATCTCAGCCTGGAGGAATTACAAAAGAAAAGTCAATTGAGTTAAAAATAATATATATATGTGTAAAAATACAAATCACTTAAGCACCATGTACCATTGTGGTGCATTAAATAAATGAGATCTTGAAATCTGCAACACACCACTTGGCCTTTGACCTCATGTCTTCCAGGATGCATCTCAATTTTTTTTCAAGGACTCAGTGTGTTTGGGTTTTGTTGGGGTGTTTTATGGGGCTTTTTTGGTGTGGTTTTTTTTTTTTTTTTTTTTTTTTTTTTGGCGGGGGGGGGGGGGAGTTGGGTTGTTTGGGGTTTTTTGTCTTTTAGGGGTTTTTCCTTTGTTTTGTTTTTTTTGGGGTTTTTTGTTTGGGTCTTTTTGTTGTTTTTTTTTTTTTTCTTTTTTTTCTTTTTCTGGTGGGGTGGCTTTTTTGGGTTTGCTTGTTTTTTGTTTTGATTTGGTTTGGGGTTTTGGCTGGCTGATTTGTTGGTTGTTTTGTTGTTGTTGCTGTTCTTTGCATTTCACTTATATTTTTATTTATTATTTCCTGAAATGGTCTATTTACCTTTTACTTTGGAATGGGTGGTATGGGATTTGTTTTGTTTTGTTTGCTATTGCTGTTTTGGGATGTTTGGGGGAATTCCCTAGGGGAAGAGGGTGGGGGAGGATTCTTATTTTTAGTCTCTTATTTCTTTTTTATTCTTATTCTTATTCATTCAGATTGGCTATTTGCTTTGGATTGGATTTATTTTATTGTCAGCTTTTTGCCTGACACCGAAAGGGATGAAAATTCTTGAAGTGAGTGAGGGAAAAGGCGTTAAACTCACAGCCTGTGGGCAGAGAACTCCTCCTCCTCTCTTCCCAGTCTCCTTTCCTCTTCTGAGCTGTCAGACAGGAGAGCACGTTTCAGTGGCGTCTGACTTGAACTAAGCCCGAGAATTCCTTCCCCCTCACAGCCCAAATTTTAAACATACCCACACACGTATAGATGTGTAATTCTACAGCAGGGACGCCTGCGAATCCATGCCCGCGTTTCTCCTCCGCCCCGCATGCCACCGCGGAGCGGCCGGGCCGCCCCAGCCGCCTTCCAACTCGGGCCACGGGCTGTCCCCGGGCCACGGGCTGTCCCCGGGCCACGGGCTGTCCCCGGGCCACGGGCTGCTCCTCCTCCAGCTCTCCCTGCGCTCCGCCGGCCCTCGGGAAGCGCGGCTCTCCGCTTCCGCCTGGCGGCTGGCGCATGCAGTGGGGCCGCCGTGGGATTTTCCAGATTAGGGGCGAATAATATTTTAGTTTAGCCCTCTCAGGCCACGCTTGACGAGTACGGTTCTTCGCACTTTTTCATGTTGGTTTGGTTTGGCTCTGAAAGGTTTTAGTACACAGGTTGGGTAATTTCGTGGCTTCAGGCGCCGCCTTTGATAAGTACCACGAGCTCCCTCCCTGTAGGACTAACTCCACTCCAGAGGAATTGTTCTCCAGTCCAAACCCGACTGCAGTAAGGCAACCTCGCAGGGGAAGGATTTCACATCTAAAACTTCCTACACAATTAAAGCACTTACCATGAAATAAATAAAGCTGAGGTAAAAGTGTGTGAAGAGTTTTAATCAGTCAGATAACAAATACATTCCTTCCTGTTAAAAATTGGCAAGTACAAACTGTAAAGAATCTTCATAATTACTTGGAGACCATTGCTGTGAGTATTGGGGCCTCTCAGGAAGTTAATTTTCATTTGTTTGATTTGAGAAAAACAGTTTAAGCATCTAAAAATGCAGTCTACTCCTAAAATTAAGAAGAAATTGCCATGAAATAGGGAAAATATGTTATATATAAGCTTTCAGACTTAAGACCAATCAGTGTAGTTTTGCTTTCTTTTTTTCAGAGTTTGTCTTTATTTGTCTGATCCTTTTACAAAGAACTCAAACCTAGAAAAAATGAATTATGAATGTCTGTTCAGTGAGCAGGGGAAATGATTGTGTTATGTGTGGCAGATTTTGAAAAGTTTGCACCAGCCAGTCAGTTGAGTGGCTATTATATATAACTTTCTCCATTGCAAAAAGAAACTACGGGTGCTGGGTTTTGCTTTTTAAATTATTTCCCTTTTTATAGAATGAAAATTTTATTTTTGATTAAAAATTTGTGCTAGTCATCAATGCTTAACAGAGTTTTTACAAGAACTTTATCAATGTTTCATTTAGGTTTTGAGGCACCTTTTCTTGCCCTTTATGTTTGATTTTGCTGTTGCTGACAAAAATTCAATCTCTGTTGTGACTGCTGACAAAGATTCAATCTCTGGTAGGCAATCCCATTACTCTCTGCAGCTTTCTCTGTTTTCTTGATGTTGTTTCTGTTGAGTCTGTATATTTACTAAGCCTAACTGCATGTGATGTAGCAAACAATTGCAAAATTGATTTATATTATATTAAATGACAAAAATAATGACATCAAGAAAGAAATAAGTATTTCAGTCCTTTAGAAAGAAAAATTGCATTGCACGAAGTTGTCATACTTTACCAGGTTATTTTAAACCTAGATGGTCATAAGCAATTTTTGTGAACATATTTTTAAGTTCAAAACTTGTGTTGTGTATCATTTCCATTACTTTGGATTTCTGAGTTCCATAGCACTAACACATGTTGATTATGGCTCTATTCACCATAAATGTAATCAAAGGCTCATATATTTTGTAATAGACTAACCTTAAGTTCTGTTGATTCTGGATTTTTTTGATTTTCTGGGGTTTTAATGCCTACATACTTGATTCTTTTTAACATTCGGGATGGATAAAACAGGAAAAGACTGTAAATAGTTTCCTTCGGTGGATAATTGTTACCAAGTCAGTTACCCATCTGTGTATGAGTAGATAGCAATCTAAAGGAAGATAGACTCACTTGCAGAATTCCCCCTAAAACAAAAGACAAAGAATTCTTTAACAGCTTTATAACAGAATTTGTGAGAAATATCAAATGTTTCAATACATGTTATTTTTGGATGTGCTGATGTAAATTTACTTTATTAAAATCTCTGTGTTTTCAAGGTTTGCTTACTACAGGACAGGAAAATTAAATAAGTGAAAGGGGACCTGGTGTGTGAATAGTTCAACAGTCCAGTCTGTGAAGAAGTCCAGTCATGAGATAGACCAAGCAAACAAGGACCGTGTTAAGCAACAATGCAGTAGACAGGATCTCAGTAGAGTTTGACTGCGTGCAATGGCATAAGCCATTCTTATTCATAACAGGACAGCTGAGAAAACCACACAGCTTTGGATGAATACATCATTTTGCACATGTGAAAATATGCTCTTGCCCTACCAGCTTTCAAGTAGGAACTTCCCACTTTTCACAGACAGGCCACTGTAGTAAAAAGTTGCTGCTTCCTATTCCTGAAACAGCTCTTTCAGGTTTGTCTGAGCAGGGCACTGTGGAAACTCCATGATTTGCACATGTGCACAACACTTGCTCATTACTTCGGGAAGTTCATACTTTTGCCATGCTGCTCTTTACAGGACCCCAGTCCCGCCGAGCCTCCTGCACGGTCTCCTAGCAACTAGGAGAATTATAACTCTCATTTTGGCACTGGTGAAATGATTCCTTCTGCTGCTTCCCCCAGGCAAGCACTCTGCAGTCCAGGGTGAAATGCACTGGGCAAAGAGATGGAGAGTACTGGTCAGAAGGCTTGCAGAAGCTGATGTCAGTAATTCCCTGTGTTGCCAAGCAAAGACTGGCGTTCCCACCCGCTGTGGCAGGGTCAAGAGCCAGTTGTTTCCTGCCCTGCTCTGGCATATTAGGAGAGAATTCAAGCAGATTTCATCAAATTATTTCTAAAATTCTGTGACTTCTGTAAGAAGTAGCAAAGTTGTTAGAGAAGACTAGATTTTTCATTTTGGATAACTTCGTTTTGAAAAGGAAATATGGCATATACAGTTTTAATCACCAGCAAGTCTCCCCTTCCTTGTCCAAGAAAGCAGCTGCAGAATCCTGATGTACAGCATTTCTTCCTGACTAATTAGTAGTCTCATACCATGTACTTTTATTTGTTTAGAACTCTTCTTCTATTAAAATATGGCAGAAACATTATCACAGCATCACCACTCAACCATATCATCACATCATCACCAAAAAAAAAAAAAAATTAAAATATTAGGAGATGAGTAAAACACTGAAATGTAGAAAATCTTGTGTATGTTCCATACAAGACCCTTCAGCTCTTCAACTCTCCTCAATAACAGGCAAAATGTAATTTCTTCCTCTGCACCCTTGTTTCTCTCAATCCACAGGATTGCTAAGGAGCTGTAACATCATTGTTTTTAATAGGGAAGAAAAAAAAAGAAAAGCTGAGGCTTAATGGTAACATTTAAATAGCATACAGAGCCCTTTGAGTTCACACCTCATTAAGGTGAACAGGAAGAGAAGGGGTGCACATCTTTGTTGTTACTTTTGCCTTGCAGCATTTTCAGCCAAGTTATGTGAACAGACCAGCAGCATATTAACTAACTTTGCAGCAGCTATATTTTGTAGCAGGTTTGTTTAGATTTTTTGGTGGGGTTTTTTTGTTGTTGTTTGGATTTTGGTGGGTTTTTTGAGTATATAATTTGCAAAACATTGTTTAATGGTTCCAGGCCAGACCCTTATAGGAAAATTACTTTGGCTTCCTATTTTTTGCAAGCCAATCTACCAGATCCAAGTCTCCTTCCTTACCCAATTAGGGGGTTTCTTTTGACTAAACTTCACATGCCCTGCTATTTCTGAGCTGTGTTCCATAGCACCAAAAGTGACTTGGCACAGTATTTCTTGCCCTGGGCACAAGCATGTTTATCTGAGATGACCAAATACAGGTACATTTGTAAGTTGTCTGTTACATACTCCTGTAACAGACCCTGTGTTGCAGTTGTATAGGTGATCAGATTTGACCCTAAATTAGGTTTGGCACTGGGATCTCTCAACAGGTTTGCTGACAGAGCTGTGTGGTAAGGTCAACAAGCTGGAAAGCAGGGATGCTATCCAGAGGGAACTTGACAAGCTTGAGAGGCCAGTATGTGCACACATCTTGAAGCTCAGCAAGGCTAAGTACAAGGTCCTACATCTGCAATTGCAGCAGTCCCAAATACAAATACAAGCTGGGAGGAGAATGGATTGAGAGCAGCCCTGGGGAGAAACACTCAGGGGTGTTCATGGGCAGGAAGGTCAACATGACCCAGCAATGTGAGCTTGCAATCCAGAGAGCCAACTACATCCTCAGCTGCATCCAAACCAGCATGGCTACCAGGTCAAGGGAGATGGTTCTGCCTCTCTGCTGTTCATGTCAGATCCCACCCAGAGAGCTGCATTCAACTCTGGGGTCAGCATAACAAGGACATGGATATGTTGGAATGAGTACAGACTAGAGTCACTAGGTTGTTCACTTGACAGGCTGAGAGTTGGAGCTGTCAGCCTGGTGAAGCAAAGGCTTCAGGGAGCCTTGATAGTACCTTCTAGTACCTAAACAATGCCACAGGAAAGCTGGAGAGGGACTTTTCACAAGGACAGGTAGTGATAAGACCAGGGTGAATGGCCTTAAGCTGAAGTAGAGTAGACATAGGTTAGATATTAGGAAGAAATCCTTTAGTATAAAGGTGGTGAGGCACTGGCATATGTTGCCTAGAGAGGTTGTGGACTCCCCATACCTGGAGTAAACTGGATGGGGCTCTGAGCAGCCTGATTAAGTAGAAAGCTCCCTGTCCATGACAAGGGGATTGGAGTGGGATGATCTTTAAGGTCCCTTCCAGCCTAAACTATTATATGATTGTATGAATTCTGAGCATATCTTCCAGTGTTTTTAGCATGTATCAGCTTGAAAGTATGATTTGAAAGAGGCAGATGAAGAACAACTGTGCAAATGTTCTTTTAGCCTGCTAACACAGGTTCTCACTTTCACTTCCATTCTTTTCTGGTACATCAGACTGAACACGGATCAACCAGTCCTGAACGTTGCTTTACTGTTACCATAGCAAGAGAATTAGGGAAGGCAGTAAAAGTTATTTTCCTGCAAACATCTGACCTTACACTAGGATCTCCAAGATAAGGGAAGGACAGCTTATTTCTGCTGATGGATCCTCATGTGACAGTTTTGCAGACACTGACACATAGTCAGTGCCAAAGTCAATGCCACAGTCATTGTGGGCTGTCCTGTAGGCATACCAGCATGAAAATTGTGCAAAAGAAATCTATTCTCTTAGCATGTCCTCTTGGGATATTTAACACTTCTGCATGAAAAAGAAATATGCATGAGGATTGACCACAAACTTTTCCTGGCATATATTTTTGTCCAAGCTGAATGGTTTTGACACCTGGTAGCTTTTTCATCCCTACTTCCAGAGGTCTGTGCCCTTTTGGTGTCATCAAGGCAGCTGAAGATCCTGTGGTAAAGAAGATTGTGACGTGGTTGATGATTTTATTCCTCAAGTTGGTGTGCTTAAGATAATAGCTGAGGTTTAGAAGAATAGACTTGACATACTGCTCTGCAGACAGTGTTAGTACTGTGGATATATAGCACTTTACCAATCCTGTAGATCACCTAACCATCTCAGCCTGAAAGACAACACACCTGTATTGTTCTGTCACTCATAGAACAGAATAATGACCAGAATGTTGCTTTCCCAGAGATTACATTCACCAGTTTGAACAGCAGGGATCCTACTTCCTCACAAGAATATAGATATTTGATAGGATGAGTATTTTAAGAAATACAAGAAATTTCTTAGTTTCATTTTAAGAAATACCTCTTGCTCTTCATGTACCCAGCAGATTCCCAGCTGGTGGAGAGTGGTAAAGTGTGAACTCAGCAGGCTAAAAAAAGGCAGTCCATCTTACTGAATAATTTCTAAATAAAAGCATGACCAGTGCCATTTCTACTCCTGCCTTCTACAGTGTCCTGCACAATGTCTCTAAGGAAGAGGACCTCCAAGGCTCTCCAACAGTTTTCAAGGCACAGAGGACCTGAAATAGGTGGCTAGCTAGTGTGCTTGTCATCAGTAGGGCACAGCCTAGTAAAGCAGCAAAAGAACTAAATGAAAGCACTCTCTTCTGTGTTTTGTAATGTGCGAGAGATTATTTTATACTATGGAAACAAAATGGGACAAGGCAATCTTCTCCAATACCCATGGATACATTTTCCACAGGGTATTTGACTATCAGGAAACTGAATATGTTAGAGTCTTTCTAATTTCTTCTTCCCTCCTGCACATTCACAAGCCTGGGAATACCTGTGAAGATTGTCTAACTGATTTATTGAATAACTTTTAAAATATTAAAATAAAAATGTCACATATAATCTGTTATATAAGCACTTTTAGGATCATCACAGGCACTCCAGCTGCTTATAATAATGATTTTTAAAGATGCCGATTTGCACTGCCAGTAAGTGCTGGCAGTGGTCACACTGAGAATGATTTCTGAAGGATACTATTTCCCTTTGACCACACACCAATACACTCAGTAGGAACAGAGTGAATGGTCAACAGTACCTGCTTCCAGACCCGGAAAAACTGAAAATCTTGTACTCTAGTGACAGCTCTAGCTGTGTGAGAAGATAGTGTGCAAGAGAGGGCACCAGTGAAGCATTTGGGCTGATTATGTTCCAGGAATGGGAATTCTTACCTTGGAAACCATGGGACAAGTCACTTCCCCTTTTTCTCTTCTGTCTTGCTGCGGGCTCTTCTAGTCCTAGTCAGAGAGGTCACTTTACCCTCTTCCTTTCCCTTAGATTGTTTTTTTTAAATTTCTTGTTTTCCTTTTCTTTTGTGTGGGGTTTGTTGTTGTTGTTTTCTTGGTTTATTAGTTGGGGGGGGGTGCGGTTGGGGAGGGTTTGTTTGTTTGTTTATGGGTGTTGTTGTTGTTGTTATTGTTAGGCATTGCTCCTTCATTTCACTGGCTTAAATGTTCATCCAACTCATGTCCAGAGTTGATATGTATTTACTTCCTACATGAGCTCTTTCATTATACTCTGTTGATTCTGCTTTGCTTATTGACTCACTCTAAGTAGAGAAAGGTTTCTTCAGGAAAAATTATGAACTTATCTCTCGTCCTCAATTCAAAGAAGAAAACCCTATGTCCTTTATATCCTGTGACCTGGCAAGACCACAGAGCTCCTCCTTTATTCCTGCATTTTGGCCCATATATTATCTGCTAGCAGCCAGGTTCCCAGTTCATGAGTGCATTTGGGGGAGATTTCAGGTAAATTTCTTAACTTGCTGGAAAGAGACATCAGGGAAAACGGGCTAGGTTCATTCATTCATTCTAGAATGTTTGTAAGGAGAGATTACTAGTCAGAGGACAAGTTTCTCATGCGTAAAAATCTACACCTGACACCACGTGAGTCACTTAGTGAAGAGCACACCAGGGTAGAGACAGGGCTGGTGACCTCCCAGAAGATTGCTCTGGAGAAGAAGCCTACTGAATGTTGATATATTAATCTTTAAATGCTAAAGGCAAGTACTGGCATCCTGGATAGGAGGGGGGCAGTATTTAAGCAGGCATTGACTGACACAAGACTAAGGTGAAGATTAGCCCAGACTGTCAAACTTATTCTCTCCTATGATATGAGGTTATGAATGGGCAAGCTCAAGGAAGCCAAATTCCACAGCTTTGAGTGGAGATTTTTTACAACTTGAAATCACTGATATCTATAATCTGGACTTGGAGACAATGTCTGAGGAGATAACTCTGTACTGTTGTGATGTGAATGACAGGGAGCCCTTTCTGGAGAAACAAGCCAGAGTGGCTAAATGAAAACTCATAATTTTCTTTAAAAAAAAATATTTAGTTCAAAAGCAGGTATTTTAGGCAGTCATGTGGACTATCCAGGTTCACCATTGTCACAGCTGTGCAGGTGCACAACGAAGTATCTTGTTGCTGTGTTTTGTAGCACTCGATTTATAATGGCATAGCCTGAAATCATACAAAGCTTTCTATCTTCAACCCTGAACATGCCCCGCTAGCAGTGTTGATTTTCCATGTAGATACCAAAATGAAACTGGAAACCATGATCACATCAGGGACTAAGCAAACCCCTTGATGAGCTTGGTGCTGTCAAGATCTAGTTAACCTTGGTAGCATGTCCAAGGTGAGACAAAGATGTAAATATGGAATGAGCTACATGACAGGAGATTACATGTGCATAAGTCACAAGTGACCACAGCTAATTTGTGTTGCATAGAGATAAGCCACAATAAGGAAGAGGATTGGAATAATACAGGCCCAGGGAAAAGCAGTACAACCCTGAAGAGTTACCAAAGTGTGGCATAACACTTTTGAACTTCCAGGAGCCACTCACTATAGTGAGCCTCTCAGAGCCAGTTTTAGAATGAAATGCATACCCTGCCTATAACCAACACCTGGACAAGCAATTCTGTCTCTCATGTACATGTAAGTTCAGAGTGAAAAAAAAAAATTCTTGGAAGTATTTAAGATGAAATATAAATATAGTGACTTTCTGAAAGACTTAGTTTTGTGTTCAGAGAAAGACTTCTTGCCATGTTAATATTTTTTACTAGACGCAGGAAATTTGAGTTCCAAAGGTGAAATTTTCAGAACACGTTGAACCTATGGAAAACAAGGCTATAATGGAACTTCTCTGTAGCTTAATCGTAGCCAGTAGTTCTGTGAATACTCCAAATACAGAGATGCATGCACTCAATTTAATATGACCATTGATCTTTTTGTTAATTGGCTTAACTGGTAAATGAAGTAATATTTTTGCAGTACAATATGTACTACTGCAAGCAAAGCAGGACACCATGGAGCTCTTGAGTAGAGGAAGCAGAAAAAGTCAGAAGAAGGTATGACTGCCAGCAGCAAGGAGGTCAGTCTAGGCCAAGAATGGATCCATTTGACTGGGATGAGGAAGCAAGTTTTGTCACAAGGATGGTACTGATTAATAAGGCAAAACCAAATTAAAGCAATTTTTAACCTCTTCCGTTATCCTCCTAGACTACAATTTTTATCTTAACCCCTTCCTGTCTTCCTTCTACTTCTCACTGAGCCAAAGAAAGGAAAATATATTTGGAAGTAGGAGGAGCTGAAGCAGCAGGAAAGTGTGTAAAGGGCATGAAGAAAGGTCTATTAGACTTCCCAGTATGTGAAGGAAAGTAATACATGAGTCTCTCCAAAGAGGCAAAATTAACTTACAGCCCATAAGTAGAAATACTATCAATATTTCAACATATAATGTATTTTGCATCATACTCTCTGTATAGACATATATAAGAGAAAAAGAGCAAGCAGTGCTTTACAGTTGGAATGCTATTTGGTGTTTTCTTCTGCACCAATGAAAGGAGTTTCATTATTCCTTTTACTTTTTTACTTTTTTTTCTTTTACTTTCCCTCATTGAACCACATCCTTCTTGTTTTCTGTGAAATTTTAACACATAAAGTTCTCTAAGAAGAAATGAGTTTCTTTGCTTATGGAGTGCATTTTGCCTATAACTCATGGCCTCAGTTCAGGAGTAGGATTTGTTTAAATGTCTTTTTTCATTACTACTCTCTTTTTAAGACTGAACTGTGATAGTGGAATGGAAAATATTTGAAATAGGGCTTCTCCAGCACCAGCAAAACTGCAGGTTGTCCCAACAGTTCTCCTTGAACGCAGAATAAAGATTAAACCCAGACCACACCAAGAGGACCCAGCACCATTCTTAATCCAGCAGTGCCCACAGAGAGCACTGGCCTACCTAAGTTGCAGTTCAGAGGATGGGTGATCCCAACCCCATCCTCAGCAGCTGCCCCAGGGCCTAGGGCAGGTTACTGCCACTATGACCAGGATCACAGGTGCTAAAACTCTCTTTTAGCCCAAGGGAGTCAGGGCGAGCAACTGCAGTGGGAAAGGTCCCAGTGTGCAGCTACACTGCTATACTGCCTCCTCTCACCCTGCACCTACCACCCCACCCTGGGCACAGGTGTAGGGGAGGTAACTACAGAACAGCAAGATGTGGAAAACATGACACTCTTGGGCTCCTTTCCCTTCTCTGCCAGGAGCACTTGCTCAGCATCTCTTTTTTTTTTTTTTTTTTTGTTTTTGTTTTTGTTTTGTTTTTTTTTTTTTTTTTTTTTTTTTGTTTTTGTTTAATATTTGTTTTAGTTTTATTGTATGTCCTACAATTTGGGAGGGAGCTGCAGCCAAAAATAATGTTGCCAAGCCAAGGGGATTGGCACGTTCTGCTTGGAGTCTGCAGCAAGAGCAGAGGCTTTAAATAGACTGAGTTCTGGCTACACACTGCTCCTGGAGGGCTGGCAGTCTCACCCCAGTGAGCAGAGATGCCAGCTGAGGGTGCAGGATGAGCTGTACCTCTCTGCCCTTGTGCCTGTGGGGTGTTTTAACCCCGTCTGTGTTCAGCCCCCTCACCACCCCTAGCTCCCTTCTCACCCCAGGGCATACTGCAGGGCTGAAAAGGCTGGTAGTGCAATCCATCCCCTGGAAATAACTCTACAGTTACTAAAAATCTGTCATCAGTAAAGCTGCGGTGGTCTGGTGGCAGCACATGTGCATGGTGGGGGAAGCCTCCGCTCCAAGTGTTACACGTGTGAAGTGCCAAATGTGGTGAGAGCTGGCCCAGTGAGGAGGTGTTGGGATGGCTTCACAACCCTGCTGCCACAAAAGCTGTGCAGTATTGCTGTTTCATTAGACATTGACCACTGGTGAATTTTTTGAGATAAAGCAGATACCCAGTTTCTATTTCATCATTCTTTCCCTGAACCAAAAATAATGCTTGTGAACAACCCTCACCACTGCTAATTAAACAAAAACCTCAAAGCCTGGCAAACCCAGCCAACTCTTCCCCTTGGATGACAGTGCCATTGGGGCAAGGCGACGAGCTCCGTTTTGTAGCAGTGCCTGATAAAGCTGCCTCCTGCCCCTGTCGAACACGTAGTAGGGCCCGGAAAAGAGCTTCTCTCTAGTCTAGAGTTCTTCGGTGTTCGGAGTATCTCTTTTTGCCTTGCGCTTGTCGTGCAAAGAAGGCACGAACTCATGCAAAGCTGCAGTGCTGAAGGCTGAAGCATGTTTGCTGCTTTGAATTGTCTCCTGCCTCTCAGCCCTTATTTCCTCAGCACCCCGTATTTCTGTTTCACAACAGCTGCCGATGACTTTGCTCTTCCGGGGGGGGGAGACGCCCCCTGCGCCTTCCCCTCGCTCCCTCCCCTCCGGGGGACGCTGGGGCTGGGGCCGCCCGTCCTGGGGAGCTTGAGGGGAATGCGGGCGGCCGCCTAAGGCATCATCTTTCAGCACTCTTTTGGGCCTCTCGCTGCTTCCACTTCACACTCTCACTGCGGAGCAGCTTGGCATGTCCCTTCTTGAGCTTTCAAAGTCTGTCTGCGCAACGAAAGTCACTTTCTCCGCTTGCTAGTTTCATTCTCTAGCTTCGGACCTGCTTCCCCCTCACAACGTCAATCTCCCAAATAAACGAACTCCAAAACTGGGTCGGTTTCTCCCTATTTCACGCGGTATATGCACATTTCCTTGACACTTTCTGCCGTTGTTATTTTGAATGAGTATGGCTACCGCCTGAGAAAGAGCAATATTTTCAGTCCAATACCAATTTCTTACGTAGTATAAGAAGACAGCAGTTAACGTGAATAAATACTTAGGATACAGTGGACATATGTTGGTCATTTCTTCTCTGACATCCCAGTATTACTTTTACGGCGGACGACAGCACCACTTACGCATGTTCCAAAGACAGAATACTCTTTCTAAGAGCGTATCGTCTCTGACGACATAGAGCAGGTAGGGTCGCCGCTACTACTCCTTTAAAGACAGGACTGTTTCTTTATCTCTTTCTTTCCAACGGATGCACAAAACAAGGAGGGAACAAGGAAATGCTCAGACTCTTAGGCTTCACTAGATGGAAAAAAAAAAAAAAAAAAAAAAAAAAAAAAACAAAACAAAACAAAAAAAAAAAAAAAAACCAAAACAAAACAAAAAAAACCCCAAACAAGCAAACAAAACCCCAAACGAAAAATCAAAACCAAACCAAAACAAAAAAAAAAAAAAAAACCAAACCACAACCCCCCCCACACACACAAGACAAAACCAAAATAAATTAATAATAATAATAATAAAAATAAAAAAACTAAAAATCACCCTCCGTTATCAGCTTCAGCAGCATTAGGAAAGTTTCCACTCACAACAGCAGCTGCAAAGTTGGCTGATGGATCGACTGACATTTGTGGCTAAAATTTACGTGTTTAAAGCTGAAATAATGAATGCTCCAATCCTTCTACCGCCACCGCCCCACTCCCGAAAAAAAAATCCCACCCAAACAAACAGCGAACGGACTCTGTCCGTCGCCTTGAAGCCCGAGCATAGGCAGAGCATCGGCAGCAGCGGAGCGGTGCTTGGCTTTTGTCTCCATACACTTTCTTCCTTTCCTTCCAAACTTTTGAACACTCTCTTCGAGATATATTTATAGACCTGGAGCCCAGGGCTGTATTTTTCCTTATGCCTCCTTTGGCTTGGGCTTTAGTCACTGGCGGGGAAAATAAAAAAGGAGGCAGGCAGGCAGGCGGGCAGACAAACGGGAGGTCAGAAGGGGGAAAATCTGGAAGTCCCGCAGGGAGGACGCGAAGGGAGACTGGGGCAGGCGGGCAGAGGTGCGGGACTCCCTTGCTCCTAGTGGGCGAGAGAGAGGTAACGGTGAAAGTCTGGCCCCGGCTCCGCGGGTGAGGAAGGGAAAACCTATTACTAGCGAGAAAGGGAGAAGCTGGGACTGCCGCCCCATCCCGATGCGGGGACCTTAGAGCAGCCGAATCAAGAAGAGCTTGTGTTTGTATCCGGAAGAGGGGAGTGGGGGGTGGGGGGAGGAGAAGGAGACACACACGACACAAAGTTTGTGTCGTAGGACCAGATGAAAATAAAGTGGGTACGAGGGGAGCGAGGCTGCTGTCCAGTGCCGGGGCGACCGGGGAACCGGAGGTCCGACCCGCTTGGTTGCGGGAGGCCGGCCGCTGGCGGGGATGGCAGGGCTGGCGGGTCGGCGCGGCTGAGCCGGAATGCTCGAGGGCTGCGGCCGGAGCCGGGGAAGCGCAACTCTTCGCAGTGATGGGTGCTGTGCGGAGCTGCTGGGGATCAACGCCGCTCCGGTGGGATTTTTAATACCATGTCTGTACAGCGCTTTAAACATTCAAATCCAAAAACAAACCCCAAGCTGCTCACGAGAGCAGGGAAGTAATAGCTATCTGGAAGCACGCTTTCTTTTTTGGAAAAGAGGAAAGCTTTCCCTGCTTGCTGAAAAAGTGAATGGGGAGTTAAAAACGTGGGTGTTTGGGGTTTTGATGGTGTTATTTTTCTTTTATTTTCTTCTACGATCTGCAAATAAAGAAGCTCTCTTTCCCCACAGGGTGGATGTTGAAAGTCTCTAAACAAATATTTCAGTAACGTGGATGGTGTAATTATCATGTTGTTAAGGATTTCCTTATTGACCTGCACCACACTTAGCGTTTAATATCCGAAATGTATGTCTAAGCAATTTCTCAGTTGCTGACATGTTTAGAGAGCTTGTCCTGCAGGTAAGTAAAACATGAGGCTGTGGAAGGAGCTTGCTTTCAGGCTGAAAATGAGAATTTCACTTTTGGCTTTGAGTGGCAGAACAGCTGGAGCAGCATTACCCTTGGCCCCTTGGCTGTGCAGTTTAGCATTACCATGACCTAGTTCAAACACCATGTTCTGATGTGCCATGAGGAAGGTATAAAGTTATTAAATTTCCCAACAACCTATAAAATCCCGTTCAGAGTCCCGGTTCTGGACTTTTTTTTTTTTTTTTTTTTTTTTTTGGTGGTTTTTTTTTGGTGGTTTTTTTTTGTTTGTTTGTTTGTTTGTTTTTGTTGTTGTTGTTTTGTTGTTTTTTGTTTTGTTTTGTTTTGTTTTGTTTTTTAAGTTCTGACACTTCGGATTTTCACCCTTCACCTCTCTGGGCAGATTTTTGTTTGTTTATTTGATTACATTAATAATCTGATTTCTATTTGCCCTTCCAAATGTAAAAATCAACCCTCTTGCAACACGGGGAGGGGCTGTTATTTTTAGCTCGTTCACTGGAACAAAATGTTCCAAACCTTCTCTGCTTTAAATCTCACTGCGGTTTGACTACTCTTTGATATGTAAGACTGCTGGTTATCCTTGTCAAAGTACCTGTTATAGGAAATGGTTTCCTTAGCTTGGTAGGTCACTCCGAACTAAGCGGAGAGTAGCGTTTGCCTAACTAAAGAAACGTTTATCGTATTGCAGGGAAATACCCCAAATATTAAATATTAAAAAATGAAATATCAAACCCCATTAGAAATGGTAAATGTAATGTAGGTGCTACCATCGTGATGTTACTAATGGCGTGACCAGCTATCTAAGTAAGAAGTGAATAAAATATTCCTATGCCTTCTTGTCTCCTCGACAGGTATATTTTGTCAGCACTTGCTGAACAGTTTCACGAGTTCCATATGCACTTCATAAACGACACTAAAAATACTAGTCCGATTCAAATATCACTTAAATAGCACTGTTCCCCCCGCTTCCCCCTCCTTACTCCTCCCTTCCCAGTTGCAGTTCTACAGCCAGTGTTGCGATAACAGAATACTGTAAAGTGCGTTTAAATGTTCTTCAACCCTGCCCCCTTCCCTCCCGCGTCTGCCGAGGAGTTCCAGATGACATTACTTCTGTGTCCATTTAAAAAACCTGTCTCCGTATTTAGCTACAAACCGTCCAACCTAAACGCAAATAGTGTTATAAAGGGACACAACAAAGTAGAAGAGAAGGGAAGGGGAAAGGAGATGTGCACTTTTATCAAGTGATGCTTCCTAAAGAGAGAATTACATTGATCCAGACTTTAAAAACTAGTATCTTTGAGGTCATAATGCTGTACCCATTTGTATATGCACAAAGGTACGGTCTGAGGTGTAGGAGTTATTACAGGAGTTTTGAACTTCATGGCTGCAGATATAGAAAGTTTTTGTATCAGTTGCATCTGGAAACCCGCATGCATTAGCAAAACCACTGCATTGAATCAAGTGCCTGACCACTGCGATCTTCTTCACAGGATTTTCTGTACCGCAAGAGTATCGCCGGGTAGGACACCCTCCTTGGCCAGAGACCAGTGGCTGAATGAATAAAATAAGTGCAAAGCAGTCTTCTCTGCAAAACAAGGATGAAATACGCCTACAGGGAGCATCTAGAAAAGATGAAACTCCGAGTTTTGTAGCTTCAAATCATTACATTATCGGCAACAGACCACCATCATTATTCACAAGCAAAAGGTACAAAATCCTGCTCATACAGTGATTATTGTTATGACAAGGACCAATAGTGGCTTTGTTATAAAAATAGTGTTTGTTATGAAGAAATTGGGTGAGCAGCCATCCAGACAAAGATCTCCTGTGCCTAACAAGCCTCCTGTCTTCGTGATGTTTTGTGTGCTGCTAACCGCCGGTCCTTTTCAACTGCTGTGGTTTGGTTTGTTTGGTTTGGTTTTTTTTTTCCCTTGTAATTATGCACATTGTTTCCCACTTACCCTAATTTCAGCACTAAGGCTCCGAAATTGCATGGATAAGTTAAAAAAAAAAAAAAAAAAAAAAAAAAGGGTTGTGGTTTTTTTTTTTCCTGCTTATGCACTCAGATAATTTCGATGCCTATTATTGCTGTGCAGTAACATTTTCGTGTGATTCTGTAGAGCCAACTCAGATATTAGTATCTAATTCTTCTCTGTTTTTAATTCGTCTTAGTTGCTTTTTGATTATTTTTTTGGAGAACAGTGACTTTTTTACAGTGCAACACTGACGTTGTTCTTCAAGTTAGGCGTCTTTTATTCGTATTTACTTTGCTGTTGGAACATCCCGCGGGACCGGTGTACAAGAGGACGGGCACACGCCCTGGGAGCCACGGAGAGCACCGAGAGCTCAGGGGCAGCGGGGGTCCCGCCGCGGAAGCGCCCGAGAAGTGGCTGCAGCTCCGGCACAGACCGCGGGTTGCAGCCCTGAGCCGGCGCTTCCCAGCGAGGGCAGCGCCGATGTGGGCGCCCGGCAGCACAGAGGCTGCCTCACAGAAACATAAAGTCCCCGTAAAGAGGCTAAAAACAAGGCGAGGAGCCCACAAACAGTTTGCATCCCGCGCTCACCACGAGAGCCTTTGGGAATCTTGATTTCAACGCCGCTTGTTAGCGGCTGCCGATGGCCGGGTGCAGGCGGCGGCCTGGGCCGGGGCCACGGGCCCCGCGCACCTCTTCGGCATCGCCCTCCGCACGCCGCCGCCACCACCTTGCAGCGCACGCACAGCCTCCGCCTCCGGGAGCATGGGAATCCTTCCCAGACCTTACAGACCGCTTCCCGCCGACTCAGGCCGGCGGGATTCCCGCGGTTGCTGCCGCCGACCTGCCAGCGGGTCCGTCCGGCCCCGAGCACGGCGGGCACTCGGCTGTAGCGGGGCAGCAGCGCAGCCCTCCTTGTCATCCACGGACCATGTCGAGGCTTTCCCGCATTTATTCTTGCACTCAGGCGGAATCAGACCCCTCTGCCGAAGGCGGCGGGCGAGCGGCAGCAGCTTCCCGACGTGGTCCAGCGGCATACAGTCCCTCCGCGGGAACGCGCCCACCTCCGGGGTCTACGCTGCACCCCTCCTCACTCGCACCCCTCCTCACCCCCACCCCAAAACCCATCCTCCGCCTTCCTCCGCAGCGCCGTGACCGCCGGCGCGGCCTCAGCCGGCCCTACTTTCAGGACGTTCCAGATTTCCATTCCCCTTGGGAAAACAGCTCCCGATCTGGCCACCGGCCCTCGGTTGCCCACGGCCGCAGGCGACACCCCGGGCTGCCCCGCGGGGCCAAGTCGCCCCCGCAGGCCCCGGGCGCGGCACATGCGCCACCGCGCAGCACTGCGCGGGCCCCGCGCGCCCCCTGGCGGCGCCCGGCCGCGGGCCGGGGGGGTCGGGAGAGCCGGGGGGGTCGGGAGAGCCGGGGGGGTCGGGAGAGCCGGGGGGGTCGGGAGAGCCGGCGGGGTCGGGAGAGCCGGGAGGGTCGGGCACCGCGGCCGCGGCGCTGCCCTGCCTCCGCCCGCCTGCCTGGCCGCGCGTGTGCCCACGGGCCGCTACCGATCCCCGAGGCAGCGCTGTGGGCTATCCCAGTGGCATCCCTCAAACGCTGGCTCACCGGACACCAGACCATAAGCCTCACTTTACAGAAGGGAAGCGATGGAAAAATTACTTCGTTTATAGGCCCTGCTTGAAATAATTAAAATCTTGTTCTACTCTGGTCTCCTGAGTACCGCACAATGACTGTGGACACAACTTTGTATTAAGGCTCCAGAATTCACCTAGTTTTTAATTAACTGAGGCATGGTGAATGCTTAAAACTCCTTACTGGGTATCACTGCATGCTGCTTCTTCATTAAACTGAAAAATAACATTCTATGGAATCATTTTGGCAGGTTTTCCAGACAGTTTGATGCCTGCAGAGATCTTTATGTAGAGCTTTTCCACAGAGCTGTCAGTTTCCTGCAGCCTAAGCTTTGCACCATGTGCTCTAGGATGCCATCTCATCGTGGACAGATATTGTTTGCTACACTCTGCCACCCTTTTCCCGACTTCTTAATCATCTCAAATATAACATCAGTTTGCTCCTTATAGGTCATCGCTGTTACTAACTCAGTCGTGCGATCAGATTGATCAGATCTTCAAAGTCTGCCAGGTGGCCCATGTCATCCCGTTTCTGGAAACAGAAGTGTTTCACCCGTATCACATTTTGCTGAGTTGTGCAACCCACCAAAATGGACATCAGCTATGAAATGAAATGCAGTTCTCCCCTTACTACAGAATTTTACCAGTGGAGATTTAGACTGAAATCTAAACAAATTCTTCGATTGGCATATATGTGACCGAAGTAAAGAGGCATCTTCAAGAATAAGAGGAAATAGGACCGAAGAAAAGAGGATGGGATCTAGATTTTTCTTGAAGGTTAAGGAACACCATGGTAATGGACTATTGCAGCTTTAATGGAAATGGGGAGAAGAAAGGGAGATGATATTTTTTTCTTGCTGTTTGAATATGTCTGTCCCTAATGTTTCCAGACAGACTAGCTATCTGGGAATTTGTCTTGCACCTTTGGGAACTGAAGCACATATGGCCTATTTAGAGATGACAGGTGGGGCAAGGATGACTCTTCTGATGCCTGCTGTTAGAGGATCCAAATTAGATTTTGGTGTAATTTATCAGAGCTGGAGGCCACCCCATGTTACAGTAGTTGTCCTAGTGATACTTACAGTCACAGTATGCCATACTTTTTATGGTAATTTCCTTCCCTTTGTGATCCACAAAGGAAAAGGAATGAATAATGGTGTTCTAGTCCACCAATAACTGCTGAATATGTAAGAGCCAATATCAAGTGTGAATGAAGACCTCTCACAGCAAGTCCAGTACCTGCATACTGGACGTGACAGTCCAGTATGTCATGTCTTTACACCTAAAAGTTTTCTCAGACCAGAGCATAGCAGCAGAGACAGACATGAGAGAAGGAAGGTTGTGAAAGGGTTGCTCAAGACTTAGTTCTATGCATGACACTTCACCCCGTCTGTTAATGGGGGATGTTCAGCACATATTTCTGGACTTAACTCACAGTATCTTAACATTACCCCTGGGATGAAATAGACCCTCTTTTATGGGCTCAGGAGTGGTAAAATAAGAACTTTGGTGAAGTATGCAGAGGTCATCCTAATTCATAAATATGAAATGGGTTCCCTCCAAAAATGATTTGCCATGTTTTGTTACCATATTCTTTTTTTGGTTTTTTTTTTTTTTTTTTTTTTTTTTGTTTGTTTTTTTTTTTTTTTAATGGGAGTTTTCAAGGGAATTTTATACTCCTCCCTGCCCTGGTCAAGATTCTAGTATGCAAAGTAAGGTTTGTTCTCATTTTTTTTATTAGGTGATTCACCTCTCTGAAGGTTTTTGGATTCTGAGGGAAAAGAACCTCTCCTACAATGTTAAGGCAGGGATCAGTGGAAAGGAAAACAGAAATGTATTTTTTTTTTTAGATTTATGCCACTGCTTGTGAACCTTATTTAGAGCAAATTACTTGGCAACTCTGGAAAGCATACTGACGCTACTATATCCTCACCTGGTTTGAGTATTTTTAATTTAATTTCTTTAGATCCTCTTCACATCCACACCTAAGGACACTAACTTACAAGTAAGACAATGTGGTGGTGTAGCCTCCATAGAATCACAGAATAGTTTGAGTTGGAAGGGACTTCTAAACATTCACTAGTCCACCCCTCTTCAATGAGGAAGAACATCTGCTAGACCATCAAAACCATTTTTCTCTGAGTAGTACATCGGATTCACTACCTCTCTCTGCACCCACAGTAGACCACACCATAAGGTTACCCACATTCTTTCTCAAGTGACATGATCTGGTCTCTGCTTTTATTCAACAAATAAATGAATCCAACATGCCTGAAACAGAGAGATGCAGAATTCATGGGGGACTCCATGTTATGACCCCCACCATGGCTTGATAAAAATTATATTAGTTAATCTGCAAGTAAAGTTTAAGCAAGTTCAATTGCCGATGTGCTGAATCTGTGTTTGCCAGAGGTTTTCTAGTTAATTCTCAGAACAAAGAAGGTAGCTTTGTTATTAAAAAATTTCCTGTATCATTCTTGAAAAGGCAGCCAGAATTAGAGGTAACTGGTACTTTATTTCAAAGGCAAGCTCTGCTGAACAGCTGATACTGAGCAGGAGGGAATTGTTCTAACATCTGTCTTTGTGGCAGAACTGGAAGCTCCTGAGATGATTCCCCATAACTGCAGATATAAAGAAGAATGAACAGACTGATTTTTTATTTTTTTTTTTAAATCATACTGGAAAGTATAATAAAAAAAAAAAAGTTTGACTTCTTTGACTGTGCAAGATTTTTCACTAGAAAACAAAGCTTATACTCTCAGGCATTTCTGTGTAATTTCATTCCGTCTGTTAGGCATGTAGGTATTAAGACTGCTACTCTTTTTTTCAGTAAAAAGGAATAAAAATTCATGTGTTTCCCTTCTTTTCATTAAGGGAAGGAAGTGAGAAGTGAATATAGACTAAAGATATATTCATGGCACTTCAGTGTCATTTCACACAATTCCAGAAGTGTATGTAAAATGGAAAGTACAGGCCAATAAAAGTAATTTTCTGAGTCCTATTAGCTGCCAAATGGAATCACAATATACAGTTAGCTGGGAATCTGCAAGATTTCACACCTAATTCTACTGGACTTAAATTTTAATTTGCCATCAGAACAAAACCTCTAATTGCAAGCAGAAGCAGCTTATTACATCTTTTATGTGACTCTGACTCACACATTGACCAAACTGTAAGGAAATAATTTTCCTTTGCATAGAGATGATCCTACTTGGATGTTCTGTACCTAAGAATTCCTCACAATTTACTAATAAGAAACAGAAAATGAGAGGAAATTATCTTCATCTGTTTCTCTCACCCATAAAGCCCAAAAGAGACAACTGTTAGAGCAATTGCATACCCTTGCACCTTCTCCAGTTAACTCTCCTTGCACAGTCCTCAACTAGCAAGCTGTTAAAGAAAATAAATATGTGGAGAGAGGAACTTTTATATCTCAGATATCAGTGAAAGGATTGTAGTAAATGCTGGAGGAAAAAAGAAAAAGAGTAGAGTTAGGAGTTACAAGGGTAAAGGGAAAAATGGGGGAAAGGGCGCTTACTGAGACTTCTCTCTCCAGACATTCATGATCAAAGCCCACCACTGCCATTAGGCAATCAATCTGCAGTTGAATACATAAAACTTTGGCAGTGTGTAGTCTCCACTGCTTTCAACAGAGGCTTTAGACATCTGAAACTGGGCACTCTCCCAAAATTTAGATCCAGTCGCACTGTACATTCCAGAAAAGGCAGCATCAAATCAGAGGCCCTCTTTTACCCACACTATTTTCAAGCTGAAGTGTATAAAAAGTTATGCTCCAACCTCTTCATTTAACCTCTTGGGTTGGCTATGTTTGTGTCCTCCAACTTCATAAAATGGTACACCCTGCTAGTGGGCAATTGCTGACTAAATGCATTGATGTTTCAGGAGGGAATACAGATAATAAGTACTTTCTTGCCTGACTAATTTTTTCCAGGATAATTCAGTTGCCTACCGACTTCTTAATTTTGCAAACAGAAATCTACTTTGGTATCACATCTTGTAGGTGTAATGCACACTGTTTCTTAGTCAGAGGAGTGATTCTGAATCTCCTGTTAGTTTTGCTTTTTGGCTTTTAAACCTTTCTGTCTTTTGTGGGAGGGTATTATCCTGGACTTCATTCAAAACCAGTACTAGCAGCCAGCCAAAGTTTTAGCAGCTTCCTATTCTTACTCACGCCACAGCCAGAGGTTTCTCAAGCAGCTGCACTGGATTTCTTGCAGAAAGATATACTCAAAGGAATTTTGCAGTTGCAAAGTATAGAATGCAGCCTCTGTTACTTGATCCTAGTCTATTTACCTATATCTCTAGATGCTTCTGCTTTCTTCTGATAAAACACATCTTTAAAAATAACTTAATCTCTATGTATCTGAAAAATAGAGGCTGCCCTACATTTACTAGATTTTACGATTACAGTGTATTCAATTTCTTAATACTCTATCTATCTATCTATCTATCTACCTTTCACTCCATTATTAGAAAATAAGTACTGTAGCTGTAAATATATGGGACATTTGCAGAACTCTTCGACATCCACAAAAATGCCCTGTGGAATGTGCAGCCTTCAGTGAAATTCTGCAGAAGAGATCCTTCTCTGACAAGAAAAAGTCAGAGATCGAACACCTCATAGAAGTGTGGTGAGATCCAGAGCATGCCCATGAAATCATCTGTTTATTTATGATAAGAAACTCACTTCCTCTTGGATAACCTCAGGATTGTTTTTGTTAAATCCTTGGCAGCTTAGAAGTCATCTTGCTTTCCAGCGTCTGAGCCTTCTTCCTTTCTCTTTGCTTCTCTCTTCCCCATACAAGGGCCCCCTCTCTTCACTCAGCTCCCACTCTCCCTCTCAAATGACATTCTTTCTGTACTTCTCTGCACAAACAGCACAAGGCCCAGGCTGTGTTTCTGAAAGCCAGGAATAATGCCTTAGTCTTTTGCAGTGATTGATGCACTATCCATGGAGAATACTGTGCCATGGTCAGAGAGGTTCACAAAGCCATGCACCGTTAAGATACCTACTGATCTGTTTTTTACTTTCACTGTAACTTAAACAGAAAATTATGGTGAATGTTCCATGACTATATGGTCTTTTTTGTTGTTGCTGTTGTGAAGTTGTAACTCAAGATTTCAAATCAGATCCAGACAAGGAATCACACACACAATCTATGTTACATAAAGGTAACATTTATCCCTCTCTGTGTGATTTAATTTTTAATACAACTAAAAAACTAAACAACATTTAATATTTAAAGCAACTAAAACTGGAATAAAATATTTCACTGGAACTACAAGGCAAGTCTTTAATTCAGGCAGTACAGCTGCCTGAAGTCTAATCCAACACACAAATAACCTTACTTTGATTAGTATAGCTAGGGAGCTCCAAGCAGCTCACATGTCCTTTCCTAAACCTCTGGCCTGACATTACACAAGTGCCTTCTCTGTTCATCCAAAGACTAGAATACAGCCCAGGAAGCTGATACTTGCCCAGCTTGAGTGAATAGAGATATTGTAATTCACGTTATGCCTGAGCCTGCACCTAAGGCATGCAGACATTACAAGACAAATTCTAAAGGGTTAAGAGATTTCAGTTTTATTGTGATCTTAGTAGCTGAGTAGATGAGTTCTATCCTTTAACATTACAGGGAATGTTCCCATTTCCATCAAGTCAGCAACAGAATTCTCATTAACTTCAGCATTAAATGGGGATATTCACTGAGCATCTGTCAGAGGAAAAAGATATGGTAGAAATTGAAGAGTTTTAAACACCTATACTGAACCCTTGATCCAAACATACTGCAATGCTGGCAGTCCAGGAAAAGCTTTACTGGTAACTTCTTAAAGAACTAACCTGCTGCTTTTCTCTGGTTAGGATTTTGTGTAAGGAAAGTTTAACCTTTAGGACACTGGCATTTTAACAAATCACCAAAAATCAGAGCACAGCTGGATTTCAGTTAGAAGTCTTCTAGGGGAGCTGGAGTTTTGAAGGTAATAAGATAATTGCAATATTAATTTATATAGATAATTAAACAATTTAGTTAATTTATAGTTTCTAATTGTATACTATATATTATTTTTCTGTATGTCTAAGTCTCATGAGTAAAACCAGAACTGAAATTACTCTGTAAAGCTCACAAAGGTTTTCCAAGTTTCAACAAAATGTTGCCATCTACTGTTAGTACATTAATAATGATAATACTAAATAAAACTTAAATGGGTGAAACTAGCACTGTAATTGTGGAAGAACTTAGTGGTTATTTGTGTCCTATTTTGCTGATGCACAAGGGACTTTTCTTTGAATGCACAGGCAATAATGTGTTCATAAATCCTTCTGTATGTCAGAAGGAGAATAGAGTTCATTGTTTGCAAGATCTCATTATGATTACTTTTCAGCTTTAAAAATGCTGTAATAGTTTCCAGAACTAGCATTTATGGTATTCAGTATATTGAGAGAAAATAGGCTTAAATGAAAAGCTTGTTCTAGATGTTCCTCATCTAGGCTGGTTTGTTTTTGTTTTTGTTTTTGTTTTGGTGTGGTTTTTGTGTGTGTGTGTGTGTGTGTGTTTTGTTTGTTTGTTTGTTGGTTGGTTGGTTTGGTTTTTTGGGGTTTTTTGTTTGTTGGCTTGGTTTTTGTTTGTTTGTTTGTTTTTTGGTTTTTGTTTTGAGCACCCAGAAAAGTGATAGTGCCTTGCATAGCAAATTGCTAAATATTTTACTTCTCCTATTAAAAGTGTGCACACACACACACACACACACACACACACACACATGCACCCTTTACTGAAAATGCATAAGAGATACATCAAAGTCAGGCAGGAGTATCTTACCTAAGGATATAAAGACCAATCTGTTACAGACCACTTCTGTTCTGAGCTGACAATAGCAAAACTACTGTCAGTCTTTTACTTTTGCACAGTAAAACCAGTTAAAACTTGGTTAAAAGTCTCAAAGAGGAAATTATCTCAGAAGCATCAAAAGTGAAGGCAATGTGCTTTTTTTCCTTATGTGATGCTGGAGCAGGAGGTGGATTTCAAACAGTTATGGGATCTCTGAATTCCTGCTGTGTGGACCTTAACTGGCATACTAAACTTATATGCTCATGTCCCATATTTGTTCATTAAAAAGAACCCACTGAATTTTCTACGTCATATATTAGTGGAATAGTAAAATCTATTCCCCTAACAAAGCCTAACATGTTTCAAACAGAACTTCCCATAACTTCAAAAAAACCTCTGCTCATGTATTCTTTTATTACATTCTCAAAGAAACAACCTCAGCTGCCTGTCACAGGTATTCACTATGAAAAGGTTAGAGACTGTCCATACTATCTAGAACAGAAGGAATGTAAATACAGGAAAAGCAAAACCCGTGACTGGTGTCACACAGTGCCACCTGCACCTGAAGCTGTGAATTTTAAGTGATTTTTCAGTAAGGCTGAGAAGGCTTTGTGTTGCTGCTGATGGAGCATTGATGTAGAGTTACTCTGGATCAGCTGTATAACAGAGACATAAAATAGAGGGAAAATCAGTCATATTTACTGTTTCAAAGTATGCTTATTTGAGGAGCAGGAAAGTGAACTTTTGTGATGTAAGTTCTGATCCCGGAGAAAAATGCAGTTGTGTGAAGTGCAGTCAAGGATGGATTGAGAAAAAGAGCAGTAAGCCTGGCCCCTGGAACTCTGCTGGATAGCTTTTTTTCACTGCTGTGTGTTAGCCAAAAGCAGTTTCAGAAATAGTGTACATGTCTCTTTGTTAAGAGGTTATACAAAACAGGCCAAAGCTCCAAGAATTTTTTGAGAAACAAAACAGATAAGGTTGGGAAAACCCATAGTCAGCAGGAGTTGATGTGATCAGGAGACATGAAGAGCAGCAATAAGGGATTCTACAGAAAAGTCTAAGACTCCCAGTGACATCTTTGCCTTGATTTTTTGCTGGTTACATTTGTCTTCAGGTCTCTTAGGTCGCTAAGATTATTATCAAAGCCTTGAGAAATGAAATGTTGCCGAGGGTAAGGGGAGGTGGAGTTCAGGACTATTTAAGCAGGATGGACACAAACAACCCCATGGGACCAGATGGAGTGCCCCCCAGGATCTTGTGGGAGCTGGCTGATGCCCCTGTGACACACTCTGCACAATCTTCAAATTATCATGGTATTTCAGAGAGAGGTTTCTGATGACTTGAGAAAGGTAAATAGTGTGTACCCATGTTCAGAAAGGGTTGAGGGCATGGGTCTAAGGATATTCAGGCTGGTCAGCCTCACCCTAGGTCCATGGTAAGATTATGAAGTGAGTCCTCTGGGAAGCCATGTCCAGGTGACTAAAGGAGGATAAAGTGATTGGGAATATGGACAATGTCCATAATCAAACCAAGCCAGTTGGATTGCCTTCTGTAATATCCCCTGTAGACAAGAGGTGAGAAGTGGATAGTGTTTTCCTCTCAGTGAGGCCTTCCAAGCAACCTCCTGCTGTATATTTACAGACAGATCGGTGAGATATAGATACTACAGACAAACTATACAGCAGGTGGAAAAGTTTCTAGATGGCCAGGCTATAAAGTAATGATCAGCATTATGAAATCTGCTGTCGGGTACTTATGACATTACACAGGAATCAGTCAGGGACTAAGAGGTGAAAGTAACATTTTACTTGCCGATTTTGTAATTTTGAATCTTTTATACTGAATAAAAAGCAAAATTTTCTAACATTCAGACTTTTTATGAAACTGAATTCAAATATATGCTGTGATTTTTTTACTTTCTTGGCCTTCCTAAGATGATTTTCCTTTGTATGATACTGATTCTTGTATTAGATTTGTCAGTCTGTAGTTGTTAGTCTGTTGAAAGAAGACTGATCATATCAAACTATTGCTAGATATAATAAAGGAAGCATTTTACTACACATGAGAAAAAATGCCTACTGCAAATTGATTTTCACTTTGCCATCCTCTACAGTGGCTGTCTTAATCCCAAACTCTTCTAGGAGGTGTCCTGGATTAGCTCTAGTGCCTTTTCAATGGTGGAAGTAAAAATTGCTTTAGAATTAAAAAAAAAAAAAAAAAAAAAAAAAAAACCACCACCCAACAAACTCTAGCTCTGATTTACCTGGTGCTGGTGATAGGTTGGCTGGGGGACAACAACAGCAATAACAACAACATCCAGTAGAAGGTATGGCAGTTTTAGGATTTCCCCCATCTAATGCTGTTTGTGAAAACATTTCATAAAAAAACCCACAGTGGAAGTATCTGACTTTAGCATATCCATAATGTTTCTCTTCTGTGGCATTAAAAAGCATTCTGTTCATACATGAGTTGTGTTTTTATCTGCATGAGCAAACACTTATGGTGATATTTTTCCATGGTCAGAGCAGAGATATGGCATGAAAAATGAAGCCATGGCCAAAACAGTCTTCTCTGTGCAAGAGAAGACTCAGTAGGAATCTTATCAATGTATATGAATACCTTTAGAGGAGCATGTGAAGAAGATCCAGTCAGGCTCCTTCCTGTGGCGCCCAGTGACAAGACAAGAAGCAATGGGCAAAAATGGAAACACAAGTGGTTCCATTTGAACCTCTGAAAACACTTTTCCACTGTGAAAATGACCAAGCCCTGGAGCAAGTTGCCCAGAATGGTGATATACTCTCCATCTGTGGAGACAGTCAAAAACCAACTGGACACTGTCCTGAATAACAAGTTCTTGGTGTCTCTGCTTGATCAGGAGGCTGGACCAGGTGACCTTCAGAGATCCCTTCCAAGCTCAACTGTTCTGTGATTCTGAGTAGTTTTTTCCCATAGGAAGTAGTGGTATAATCTACTAATCCCATTTTATTTAAGAATAGCACTTTTCTCCTTTCCCAGGAATTAGGATTGTTACAGTTAGACAGGAAGAAGTGGACCGTAGCATGTAAATGGCAACATGTAGCTGTGTTTAAGAGACACTATCCTCCTTCCAGTCATGTAACCAAAGGTTTCCTGCAGTTATCTGAAAAGACAGTTCTGTTCTTTCTTCACTTTCAGTTTTGTTCTTTCTTCAATATATGCATATTATTGGTCAAAATTTAGATCACATGAATAAATCCCAAAAAGGTCTAGTTAGGGAATTATCAGTTATTAGATTGCTACAAAAATCATGGAAGAGGAGCTAAATGCAGCGGGATTTATGAAAACCAGTTTCCAAAGGATATAACTAGATGTGTAAAATAATAAATTTTAATATAGAACATGCTGTCTGTCTGTTTTGGAGAAAAGCTAATCTTTCCAAGAGAGCATTCTAGGCGGAATGGGTCACAGTTCCTGGTAAGGACAGAATGTTACAATTGTATATGAAACTTTGCAGTTCGGAGTCAAAACATGTCACTCTTCTTCTCAGTTCATTCACATCAGTTAGCATATGCTGAATCCAGGGACAGTAATGATCCAATGGGCAAATCTTATTTAAAATGGACACATTTTGTGATAATTGGGGGTATTTTGGACCAAACTTTGAAAAATAAGGGCTTTTTTGCAGTTTGTGTGAATTGCAGTGTCATTGAATGCAATTGTTCTGATATTCATATAATTTGTTGTGTTGGTTTTTTTTTTCCTTAAGCAACTGTTGGAGAATGAGGATTATATAGTAATTATAACCACATAATTATAACCATCTGATTATATATAACTATATTGTTATAATTAATAAATATTATGCAATAAATGATGATTATATGATCATAAAATCACAGAATAGTCTAGGTTTGAAGGAACCTTAAAGATCATCTAGTTCAAATCTCCCTGCCATGGTCAGGAACACCTCCCACTAGATCAAGGCACTCCAAGCACCATCAAACTTGGCCTTGAACAGCTCCAGGGAAGGGACCTCCAGAACTACACTAGAAACTGTTCCTTTGTCTCACCACCATCACAGAAGAGAATTTCTTCCTAATATCATATCTAACACTACTCCAGTTTAGTATAAATCCATTAAATTCATTATCTTACCTTTCATTAAGAAAAGAGCACCCCAAAATATAGTTGCATGTTTGTTCTGCTGTCATGGAAAAACATGTGAGGTATACCAAGCAGCAAATTAAACTCTTCAGGGCTGAAAGAGGCATGATCAAATTTTCTGTGCTTTTAAAAATCTTTGTTTCTTTTCACACTAAAGAGTGACTAATGACTAGTGAAAAACACAGGTCTTGAGAAAGGTTCTTTGTCCCTTTGGACTTTGTAATCTTCATCAGTGCTCCAACATTCCCTGTAGATTATACTTTCACATATTTTCTCTGACATGGTGTTTTTAATAAGCTAGAAGAATAAGAAAATTCACTTTCCTGAAATGAATGGCAAAGCCCTAATCGCTGGCCTCATCCACGGACGTAGGTGGATTTACATTCTTTTCTGCAGATCCAGCAGAGGGAGTTTGTTTAACCCAGAAAAAATTGAAAGAGCAAGTTGTTGGAATTTTGGGGAAAGAAAACATTGCCTAACCACATGAAAAAAGTCAAAATTATATTAAACAAGTTATTAAGTCTTAACAGAGGAATCATTTGGGATGGTTTTCACACATGATTGTGTAATCTAGTAATATAATGCAAAAATCCCAAATCAAAACAAAACAAAACAAAAAACCAACCAACAAACCCTATGATCTGTTTTTGACTGTAATAATATTTTCATCGTGTTACACTTAGTTATTCAAAGTGGAGTCTAAAATCAGGATCAATTCTGTCATTTCAGTCATTGTAAAAACATATGTCATGAGAGGCATGGCAGTAACCTCTTTCTGCTCAAAATTATTATTTGTTTAGGGCAACAGCATCTAAGTAAAACTATGAAATTGTATTGGTTAATACATAGGAAGGCTTTAAATACTTACAATCTATTAATTGTTCAGATGTTATTAAGCATTTGAATTTGAGTTAGGAGATCATTCTATGTGTTGCTGTTAAAATTATACTTGTTGTGGTTTACCTTCTTTCATTTGTTTAATCTAAGGTTTGAAAAGCATCTTTCTATCAGCCAAGATAATTTACTTTGTTGGCTTGGTTTTACAGATGTTAAAAATAATGTTGTCTGGATTTCACATATATGAGAAATAAGGATTTTAGTCAGATGTCTTGCTGAGGACTGAGAGAGAACAGGAAAGAGAAATCAAATATATGGGCTCTATTTTGGTTTCATCTCCCCACAAAATATCACAGAGATGGATGAATGCACTGTAGGCTGAAGACATTGATAGTGTGCTGTGAGGGAAGATAAAGTCATGTTTGATAAACATTTCTTTATTGTATTGGTTATTACAGAAGTGTTTAATTGTCTCTGGCTTACATGAACTTTTTCAGGTTATATCCATTTAAGATAACTCATATAACTATTTTTTTTTGTGATTGCTTGATTGCATAAATATCAGGATACTATGGCGGTAATTGCTACTAATCATCCTAAACAGAGTTTTTTATTTATGCTTAGGAATATATCTGATTTTGAAATGACTCTGACATATCATTTATGTTATTAATATCTCAATATCATAGGCAATGTGCTGTCTCTTCTGAGAAACAGAGATTTGCTAATATTAGGAAATAACTTTCTCACAGTACCTTTGGGAGTCAATTAACAGGTGTGTTCTAGTTTTGGTCAGGATCCAGAGGTTTATTCCATACTACCTTATACCTTTGCCAGGGGAGGGAGCAAGGAACAGTCTTCTGAGAGAAAAGGTGAAAAAAACAGAGGCAGTTTCTGCCATTTTTCATTGTCTCTAAGTTTATGGTGAGAATATTTGAATTTGGATCACCCTCTTTTCCATACTTTCATTGTTAATATTGTTTCTGTTACTATTTGTTTTCTTATCTCATTGCTGTTTAAAGTAAATGGTTCTTATTCTCAGCCTGTGATTTTCACCTTTTGTACCTCCGAATCTCAACTCCATGCTGCCCGAGTGACAAGGGGAAGGGTAATGGAGGAGTGAACAAGCAGCACCTGATTTGGGGGAGTCTCAATGGGGCACTGAATTGGGAAGTACCAGTCCTAAACCACAACAAGGTGAAAAACCAGTCTGTTTATTGAATGATATGCCTACTGTGGTCAGCTGACGCAAGCCTATGGCAAATCTTCCTAGTCCCTTTCATACTCCTGGCAGGTGAGATATCAACCACTCCAGCACAACTGAGATAGGTTAGTATTATTGTTCCCTGTCAACATGCTCCAAAATCAGAAGTGTTTATGTTTCACTCCTAACTTGCCTTTCCTACCATGAAAAATATTTAGGTAACATGCATCCTCCTGAGGGCCTGCTTAGAGGATGAACACAAGGCTGGTTATGCCAGTAGTTGTGACCTGGTTATAATATCAGGAGATATATAATATATTTAAAATATTATTATCTATATAATATATAATTTATATATATGTTACATGTTACATAATATAATGTATAATGTATTGTATATTGCATATTATATTATATATGATAACATGTATTAAAAGCTGGTTTTCACTGAAACAAATCAAATAATATCAATGAAAATTTGAATTTTCCAAATATTTGAAATATGGACACAATTGGTTAAATCACTATGAAATAACAATTCTCTGCTTTCAGGATGAATTTAATAACACTGAACAGATTTTTAATAGTTTTTAATTCAGTTCTGAGGTTCAGTTTATAATATTACAGTTTCTAGACTGATTTTTAACTGGTAATATTTTAACATTTTGTTATTTCACAGATGTAAATTTACAAATTGTTTGAGTTTTTCTAAAAATAGGTATTCTCTAAAAACATTCAAACATCTCTCAGAGCATTCAAATGCAGAGCAAGGGGTCTGAAGGAAGTCAGAAGCTTGACATTGTGCATGCCTCTTATGAGCTCGTGCTAGCTAGATCTTAATTACCAGACAAATATCAACCACATAATTTTTATACTCTGCAGCTTTGGAGCATAACAAAACATCATGAATATGAGATCTTAACCACTTTTAGCTCCATGTGGAATCTTAAATAAGACAATTGAGGATTTTTTTAACAATATACATGTGGGGTCTGGTAGAAATTTTTTTGTTCACTCACTTGTTTGCATTCAGCAGATACGATAATAAACCATATAATGGAGTGTAATGTCTTTCTAACTTTAGGACTTAAAACACTACAAAGTTCTGCTAACTCCAGGGTTTCAAAGGCCTCTAATAGAAGTGACTCTCATTCTCTCACCCCCCTTAACAGACTTTCCTTACTCCAAATAACATGTTGAAGAAGTAATTTACTCTAAAAATCTTACCATAGTTATCTGAGCACCTTTGTTTTAATGTTAACTAACCTAATAATTTTTAAAGTTTTCTGTTTTGTTACCAAGAATAGAAAATGCATTTATGTAGGTTTTTTAATGCAGGTTGTTGAGCTGGTGATTTAGGTAGGTTTCAACCCTCTGCACCGAATTTAAGGGTCCCAACTGAATGAACAAAAGCTATCCCCAGAAAGATAAAATGGTTCATTAAATAAAAGGAAACAAAAATTACAGTATCATTTTATTGCAATCCAAAAAGTCTCACAGAAGCAGGAAAATTGCTATCACATTTGTGGTCAACATCTGACAGTTGCCAATGGGACGATATCTGCAGGGAAATTATTCTGAGTTCTTGTGGACACCCTGCTACACTGCTATCTCGTTGACTAGCCTGATACTTTAGATGGTGTTGTCATCATTACACAGAGCTTGTGATATATTTATAATATACCATCCACTATGCTTGTGAGGTTGTTTAAAATTTTTTAAGTCTGAAGGGAGCATTGCAAACAGATGGGAAAAGAGTTTTTGACAGAGAAATAACAGCAAGAATAGTCTTGTATAGATTATGTACAGGAATTTGAACATGGGATGTTCTGAGCAATGTTCTGGTGATACCAAGATTTTTGTTTCTTTGAAAAAAACATTCGTAACAGGAGTGGCAATATATCCCTAAAAAGGCTCAGAGAAGAAACCTGAAAGCACAGAAGGTAAAGCACCATTTCAAACAAAATTATACAAAGATCTGATAAATTTGAACACAAGTTCACATAACTGATCTGCTTATAGAATATCTTGTGTTTTATTAATCTCTTATTACTTGTGACATGATTTTACACTGGAGATCATGACCTACCAGCAGCAGCTGAAAGACAGAAGGAATCTGTGTGAGTACCTTTAGGAACTGGTAGATTTGTTTTGTTTTGTTTCCTGAAACAATAGTGGGTGCATAAGTGTAGTCTGAGAGCTGGAGATAAATGCTTGGCTGTAGCAGCAATATTTGTAAATTTGCTCCAGCCACAGGTGCTATGAGCTGGCAATAGTAGGCAAATGTGGCTGCTATTATATATATATCTCTACCTTTATGACCACAAAGCAAGGCCTCCTGGCAGAGATTGGCATAGCTTCTGATCCACACACTTCCAGTGTTTGCTAGGAATGGATATATGTTGCTGGAAGGATTATACTATGCTGCTAATGACTATTCATGTAATGGAGTATTCATGTAACAAAGAAATGCTGTTTGTTAAGCAACTAACCATTAGGATGAAGATTTCAGGAAACCAACAAAGTGTTTTGAACTGAAGAACTACAGAACTCAAGATGCTCACAATTTAAAAAAAAAGCATTCATGTTTGCTAAGAGGGTCAATGCTGCCTAGACCCAGGGGAAATTACAAGATGTTTGACTGTGGAATTGCAACAGAAAGGTAATTTCATGCTTTGTTATGTAAGTGTGTTGATGGAAATCTTTATATTGAAACATGTTATATAAACCTATTTATTTCCAAGAAGAAAACCTCAGCCTTATCAAAAAGTGTTCTATGCTTCATATGCACCTTGTTTTATGAAAGCTGAGCTTCCAAGAGTCTAATTTATTTTCAAATATTTTTTTTCCTTTTATAAACAAGCTCTTAATTAAAAAAATTGTTTTGAAATCCTTTTCTTATTTTGAAAGATGCCCAGGTACCATCCATGATCAGATCCAATTTGGTTATAGAATTGAAATGATCTGATGAGTATTCCACTTGTAACAGCTGGTCTGAAATTTTTG
Source organism: Sylvia atricapilla (assembly GCF_009819655.1). Taxonomy (NCBI): domain Eukaryota; kingdom Metazoa; phylum Chordata; class Aves; order Passeriformes; family Sylviidae; genus Sylvia; species Sylvia atricapilla. Next base: position 56,974,565 of record NC_089174.1, on the reverse strand, counting down.
CCTCTGCATAAGAGAAGTGTGTGAACATTACCTTTGTGGTTTTGCCTTATGGTTATCCTTTCCAAGAACAAGCTATAAATCAATTTATAAATTGATTTCTGTAAATGCAAAATGGCTTCTGTAAAATTTCTCTCACTACTGCCATAGTTGTCATAGAGTCATAGAGTAGTCTGGGTTAGAAAGAACCTTAAAGATCATCAACCCCCCTGCCACAGGCATTCCACTAGACCAGGGTACTCCGCATGCTATCCAACCTGGCCTTGAATATTTGGATGAAACATCCCTAATTTCACTGGGCAACCTGTTTCAGGGCCTCACCACACCTACATGCTTTTCTAAGTAGTCTCTGTCGATCTTTTTTGTAGACTCCCTTCAGGTACTGGATTGCCACAGATAGGTCTGTATGAAGCATTCTCTTTCCTGGCTGAACAAACCAAATTCTCTCAGCCTTTCCTCACAGGAGAGCTACTCTGATGGAAAAGTTTCTTCTGAATAGACTCAGTACAGTACTGTATGAATAGCCAAGGAGTCCACCTTTTGTTGGCTCTTCTGCACTCTAACACCCAAAAGTCAGAATTTTGCAAGCGGGTCTTCCATGTTTTTTTAAAATGGTGGCCTTGACTGTAACTATCTATGTGTCTAAATCAATTATGAGTAAAAAAATGGTAGGATTTCAAACCAGAACCTAGTAACAGTCTGTTCTGGTCTGACATTCTCATTACAGAGATATATATCACCTCTGAGTTGCATTAGAGCTAGAACAACCTTCAAAAATAAAAAAATATAAAACTAATACGGGTCATGAATTAAGACAGGTTTTGGCGTATGTGTGCCAGAGAGAGTGAGAGAACTGGATGTGATTTGTTTTAGCTTTCAGTATCTACGCTTATTCACCTCTGGATTCTTTTCAGCATTATGTGAGTCATGTTTCTGCACCAGAACTCCGGCTCAACAGAGTCATGGGAAGTTTTATGGATTTCCTCAGGATCACATAATATAATTTGCCAGACAGGTTTACTTAAGGGTACATTTATTAACCAGTGTATTATTTAGACACTATAAAATTCGTATCTCAGTAAAAAAAGCATTCCCTGTCTTTTACATTAATCCAGTACTAACTTAAGATGAGAAATTAATTTAAAAAGTGATTTTTAAACTGTGACATGTTTATCACCAAAATCAGGTCATGATACAGTATTTAAAAAAAAATATTGGAAAAGACACTAATACACTTCAAACTCAAACATTTTTTTCTGTCTAACATGACATTGCATATACACCCTAAGAATTCTGCAGTTTGCAATAAATTCTCATATAATCTTCTACGCATAACAAACAACTAAAAAGTATAAGATTTTAAATTTCTACATTTTCCTAGTTGCAGAGATAGCACGGTTACAAGCCTTTAGTTTAACCAAGATCTCTTCGGACTAATTTAGTGTTGCCTTGTCATTAGGATGATTGCAATGAAACTTAGTTTATCAAAGAATTTAATTTGGAATGCACAACTCTTTGGGAGGCTCACTTATTTTTCTCAGGAAGATGCACAGGCCTTGTCACATCTCAGGAAGAAGCCTCTTGCTCTGGGGCCATTTTGCTGGAAATTATGTTGCTATTTAACTGTGCAGTAACTCATATCCATGGGATACTTTTCATTGATATAATGTAAACAGAAAATAAATTCAATCCAGTGAAAATTTAAGTCATGACACACAAGGAAAGACAGGCAGTAATGTAAAGTGAAGATGGATTACAGGGTGAGGGGATTTTAGTAACAGCAACAGAAGAATCTGAACTGTAGCAGTAACATTTCCTGTAATATTGAAAACTGTTCTACAGATTACTCTGCAGTTGCCTTGGGGTAGAGGTTTGCTTCACCACTGTGAGTTAGAGTGCTTATGCACTTGTGCAGTCTTACTATCCCCTAGGAGCTATACACTGAACACAAAAAAGGTGGCATGACTTTAGTCCAACTCTGCTTGCCTCTGAGTTTTGCTTTGTTCTAGAGGCCTCTTTTCAATGATGCTGCTGTTGCTTGGTCTAATGTAAACCCACGTTACAGCTCTTATAAGCACAGCTAAGTTTCATCTGCTTCCACTAACAAGTTAGGCCCCAACCACTAGTTCTTGGATCATTTTTAAATGGAAACACTGGAAACACAGTGTGCCAGGATTTTTTCAAGGAGACCTGCTGGTGTTCAGCACCGTTAGGCCAAGATTATGATTTTCCAAATGAATCAAGGTCTCATCTAAATTTCAGCAACCACAATCTACTAAAGAAACTAACATGCTATCAAACCAAGGAATCCCCAGAGCTGCATGCTTTGTATTCAGACATGCTGAGACAGCTTAATGTGACAGACTTTTCCTTGATGTCAACAGCAACTTGTCATGTTAAGCAGTTAGAAATGCACAAGATGAGTCAAAGGCAGAAGCTTTGATTCATACCTACTAGTGTCGCAAGCATGCTCTTTAGTTTAAAATGTTATAAAAATCACTCGTTTCTTGAATGACACAGAGCACCACATAATTAAGAGATTTGCATTGGGTTGTCTGACAGTAATATGGTTTATTTTCAGCAAAAGAGAAGTATGGAGGATGGAAACAACAGAGAGAGAATACTGGGCTGCAAGTAGGCCTTAAATATGAAGTGGATAGCAGTTTTATTTACATTAGACCATGTGCAAATATTACCAATGTAAAAGTCTTTTATTTAACACAAAGCCTTATTAAGAATTGCAACGCATACATGTTCAGGTGCAAAAATGTGGCCTTGTGCCACACTAATAAAATAATGTAGACCTTTGGATCAAATCCAAAACTGCAAATAGTGTGACAGAATAAAATCCAATAATTTGCAGCACAATTGTGAATTTTCCTATTATTATTCCAGCACATACAACCAGGTATGTGGTGTATGTATGTATGTATATGCACATAAAACATTGGGTGAAGATACTAAAAAGAAAAAAGAGAAGAAAAAGAATGTGGTCTGAATACAGTGCTAAACTGACATATTTTTATTTATTTGTGACTGCTAGATAGCCAACTTCTTTTTCGTAATCGTGTGGAATTTGCCTGAAACAATGTAATCTATATTCATTCACTTTGGCAAAATGAGAAGCTGGAAAATTAGGAAATCTCATAATCTATACCTTTAAATATTGATATCTGTCACTGAGTACCTTTAAGTGCCAGGAAAAATATAGCAGATACATGTGCTGGGAAAGATGCATGTTATAAAGCCTTTGTCAATTCTGAAAACATAGTTTTTGTACCAACTGAGCTGCCTAATCTCCAGCTATTGCTTACTTCTCTCACACAGGCTTTGTGGATTTTGGTCAAGTTTTCAGTATCCCATTTCTTGGCACTCATGGACTCCCACTGTTCAACTGCCTGTGCTGTAAAGTGCATATATACATTACAGAAATGTTAAATTTTTTTTTCAAGCACTGCCATTTTATTTTTAGTTAACAGGTTTCAGTTACTCTTGTTGTTGGGTTTTTTCCCTTTTCCCGAAGATCAGAATCACTAAAGCTGGCTAACTCCTCTTTAAATCTCTAGTACCATGGTGACTTGAGGAGGGTTGGCCACAGCTAGTTGCCCAGGACCTTTTACCTTCTTGAGGTATTCAAGTCAGGTTTGAATACCTTAAGGAGGGAAACTTCACAACCTCTCTGGGCAACTGATATTCAACTACCCTCACAGTAAATAAGCTTTTCTTACATTTAAAAATAATTTCCTTTATTTCTTTTTCTGTCCATCACCTTCTGTCCTATCACTGCATACAATGGACAGAAGCCTGGCTCCAACACCTCTACCCTCCCAGCAGATATTTATGCTCATTGATAAATTCATCCCCCATGCGCTGCCCCAGCTCCACTGCTTAAGTTGCAAGCCCTTCATCATCTTAGTGGTTCTTCAGTGGACTCGCCCCAGTATGTTCATGTCTCTCTTTTACCCAAGAGCCCAGCACTGGACACACTGTCCAGATGCGTCTCACCAGTGCTGAGGGCAGAGAGAGAGTCACTTCTCTTGACATTCTGCCTGATTCAGTCAGGGTAGCTTTTGGTCTTCTTGGCCACAAGGGCACACTGCTGGCTCATGGTCAGCTTGGTATCCATCAGGATTCCCAGGCCATTTTCTGTCATGCTGCTCTCCTGTTGGCTAGCCCCCAGCATGTGCAGGTGCATGGGCTTGTTTGTCCCTGGGTGCCAGGTTTGGCATTCACTTGTTGAGTTTCTTGGAGTCCCTGTCAGCCCATTTCTCCATCCTGACGAAGTCCCTTGAGATGGCAGCACAACCATCTGGTGTATCCACCACTTTCTTCCACTTTTTTAACTAATTAACAAAATTGTGAGGACACTTGGTATTATCAATCTTTGCTTGTTATCATTGTCAGACACAGAATTAAAAAGTGAGACTCAAAGGCAGGTATGAGATCTTTACTAAGACAATTATTAGAATAACTCTACTAAGAACACTTGTGTTTTGAAACCTTAACTCTGAAAATTCTGTTTCTCTTGAAACAGAAATCCTTATTTAATGACTTACTGCTGTCAGTGTTGTTTTACTAGATTTGATATTTTTCTGTCATGTCTGTTCAAAACCTGTCACAATGTGCCAGTTTGCTGTGACGGTCCAGTGGCTGTTACTATGTGCTATGGCTATGGCATCTTTGGTTCAAATCTCACTTACAGCAGGAAGAGAAGATGTGTTTTCATGCTTCCTTTTCAGCTTTTTCACCTTTTAAAATAAATATGTAACTTTGAATGTATTTGCACCAGGTGTTCCCCTACTGCTTTCTGAAAATTGAGAGAAAATTCACAGACCAAAATTATTGCATGTTTGAAGATAGATATTGGCCAAACAGAAGGCAATGGAAGATTTCATCAACAGAATGATGGAATAAGGAAGAGATGAGGGGGCTTTCTACTACACTCAACTTGAGAAGGTTTTCCCAGAAAAGACAGTTACTTGACTAGCTGCATGGACAAGACACAAAGCCATCATATCTTCAAAATTTATGGATAAATATTCAGGCAACTTGGGGATTTTATGTCCGTAGCTACTCAGCTTTATTCAGTTCTACAAGAGAAACTGAATTTTAGAAATTAACATTGTATAGAGAACTAAAAAAAGTTTGTTGCCAAAAGGATCAGGAATATTTTCCTGCGATGATAACCTTGGTGACTGTCTTTGGCGATATTCTGTCGTTTTCAGCCGAGGGGTGAGCGGGGCAGTCCCGGCCAGCCCGAGGGGCTGGCCGCAGGTGGCATGTTCTGGCCGGCCCACACTAGATGGCAATGCTTGCGCGGCGCTGCAAAGCAGGACAGATAACGCTGCCTGGGAGGTGCCCCTTGCAGCCTGCCGTGATCGTATAGTGGTTAGTACTCTGCGTCGTGGCCGCAGAAACCTCGGTTCAAATCCGAGTCACGGCACAGCTGTTTTAGTCCTCGCGTTTGGGGCTGGCGAAGTGGCCCTATGCAAACCCTCGCTCTGCCCAAACTCCAATGTCTGATGCACAGAAAAACAGGTGAGAGAAAGGCTGTGGCTGCAAGAAAAAGAGTTTCATATGGTTCGTTGCTACTTAAGAAGGTGGCTGGAACTCTTTGCACCGTGAGCTGTTTATCTTGTTTGTGTGACTTCAAGATGATCACGCAGATGTTACTGTACTAATGATGTCTGGGACAACATTTTTCTGATTTCACACTGTCAGTTTTTTAGCAAACGTCCTTGTGTTCTTCCAGCAAACATTAATTTCTTTCTATGATGTGTCCACAGGAATTACTCACCACAAAGAAAAATTCCTGAAGAGTTTTTCCAAAAAGAGCAGCAAAGAAGGCATTGAATTACGTGCAGATTATTTCTTTACTGTGAGGCCTCATCGTATCTTTACTCCAAGAATTATGCACTTATGAGATGAGTAATCAATAGCAGCAAATGGAAGACATCATGTCTAAGTATAAATTTGATAAAAGAGAAGCAAGACACTGCTGAAACTGCAGCGTCTTTTTTATCGGGGGGAGAGGATGATGCAACAGAGAGGATTCTGCCACAAGGTGGAAAAATGGGCTAATAAGATTCTCTGTTTATTTAAGCAACATTCGTTCCTCCTGCCCATTCTGGTGGGTGTTTTTGTCTACTAAGGCAGGGGTGCAAGGGACCATGGTTTTCCAGTGTGGAAATGTTGAGGTAGGAAAGCTAGCTGAAAGGCACAAGGGAAGAAATTTTGAAGAGACACTCCCAAGTGCCTACTGTTGGCACTTTGTATGCTCACTGAATTATGCGGCAACACAGTTATAATTTGTTATTAATAAAATATGCTCAAAAAATTATTGCAAAACTTAGACCATGTAACCAATTGGAATTTTATCCATAGATAGCTACACATCCTGATGACTAAAGTAAAACCTGCTCATTTTGACCAAATGATTTCTTTTGATTTTCACACTGAAGCACATGTCCTGACTACAGGTAAAAAGAAAGAGGGTGAAAAATAAGGAAGCAACAAATACTAATTTATAGCTAATGGATTTATATTTCTAACAGCTGAGGCCAGATTCTCAAAAGTTTTCCTTACTGAAGATAATGTATGTCCTTCTGAGGTCAAACATCATTCAGGCAAACAGACAGAGTATTCACAGCTCTTGGCTGTGAAGCAAGGCTATCTTCAAACTATGAAGATGAAAAGGAATTGCTTTTAAAGCAGGGCTCATATAATTCAGAAGGCCTGCAGAGACTATTTAATTCCATTAAACCCATCTATCAGCAAACAAAATGAAGAACAACCTTAAGGTGAAACAAAGCTTGTGAATCAACCACAAATCTCTTTCTAGAAATTGTATTTGTGTCTTTCTGGAAGACTTCATGTTTCTTGTACTGGGACTTCTAGAGCTCTTTTGCAATTATTTTTCAGTCAAGCTCAGTTCTTATGCAAAAAAAGCCCCAACAATGCAGCCTTCAAAATGTGTTTCCAGCCAGAATTTTCTATGATATGCTAGTTTTCCTACCGTTGCTTAGCAAAATTATTCAGACTGCTTTCTCAAGTGTAACAGTAAAATACCAATTTATACCATATGGTTTTTATACCATGTGTTCATAGCTAAAATGTAAAGAAGATTTCCTCTCTGTGCCAATAAAAAGGTTAGCACACCTTCTCACCTTCAGCTGCAAGGTGAATAATAGCAAGAGTGCAGGTCCCAGAATAAGCCCATCCTAGTATGCCAGATTTTCCTAAAGAGTTTAGATACAATTATGAACAGTAAAATAAGGGGTTTGCTGCTCATATTAGAGAACAACAACAGAGAAAAAAACTCATTATTTGGGAAGCCTGGAAGCATTAAAGTTGGAATTTGGGAATCCACAAAAAATAATTACCAGAAAAATTGGATGAATTCTATTGTTGGCTCCCTGCACAGCTCTCAGGTGCAAGAGACACATAGGGGCTGGTTTTGCAGCACAGAGATGCTGACTATATTGGCATTACAGACTGTGTTATAAAAGAATATTTTTTGCTAATTATCACAAAATATCAAAACTATCCTCTCTTCTCAAAGACTTGTAAAGCATTGTGTTTTGAGATTCCTTTGGTTTGAGGCTATTTTTTGTGGCAAAGAATTCATTCTTTTGGAAGGAGTATCACAAAGTGTTGTGTCCTGAGTTGTATTTGGTGCAGAGAAAACATACATAGTATCTCTGTATAAAAGAGTGAAGGAAAAAGTTGTAAAACATTAAGCACAATAATTAGTTTTATGAAGTTTTCTGAAAGAGTTATTTATCAGATGTGTTTCAATCTGAATAAAAGAGCTGATTTTGGTTTTTTGTGAAATTTCAAATCAAAAGGTCACATCTATAAAGATTTTAGAATAAAGAAAAATGAGAACTTGGACTTTTATGATGAAAACACATAGAGAGATTAATTTTTAAAAAGTGAAACATAAACCATAAAGTTTGATAGTTTTGGAGACATTTGGTGGGCTTGGGTTTGTGCTGAGCTTTTGATGAAGAAGTAAAACCAGGCCCTACTCAATAGTTTGAACTGTAATGCAAAAGATTGTAGGACTCAAACCTGAGTCAAAGCTTAACCAAGTGGTACAAGTCATAAGCTTCAAAAATTGAACAATAATCTTCACATGTGTTCTGGTGTTGCTGTCTTCACTGCTGCAACTGCTGAAGCATTATGAACAAGAAGCAGCCTTATTTAGAGACCAGGACCTGTTTTCTTTCAAGAAACACCAAAGACAGATTATGGGAACAGAACTGCAATGTCAGACATTGTTGATGCAGTTCTGTTTACACATCAGGCTCAGGAATTTCTCTGTCTGCCAAATTTTTTCCAATTACTACCCATTCTGAAATAATAGCCTGTAAACTCAGAGTTGAATTTCCAGAGGTAAAATTATCCCACCTGTGAACTGAATTCCTGGCATTCTTTGCTAAAGCACAACCAAGTATTTTAGCTTTCAGAAGTTCTTTTTACCACATATTTCCTTTCAAAGAGTCTACTTGACCACAGCCTTTTGAAAGGATTTCAGAAGGGACCTATAAAAGTTTTAATATGAGCTGCACTCCTGTAGAGAATGAAAAAAAAAAACCGAGAATTAATTTGATTTGATGACTGCAGATTCAAAACAGCCACTGCCTTCTATCCTGCTCAACACCCAATATGGACGTCAGACAGGATACAACCAACTTTGCTGCACTCCTGAAAAACAAAGACTTACAGAAGCCAACAATAGCCTCTATTAATATTTCAAAAGTTTTTCAAGACTTTCTGTTCAGTGCTGCATTTTCAAAAACTAGCCCTTAACTGAAAAACTCTAGGAGTTTTGGCTCTAATCAACAGCTAACATTAAGATACAATAACAAGAGAGAAATCAAATCTTTCCCCAAGAACTTGATGACTACATAATATTAGTTTTTAGTCTCAGTACCAACAAGCAAAGTAGTTGTGCTGGGGATATGGACATAGACACCATCATGTCCTTAAGATTTTATGTTTTATGCAGAATGAGCCATTCATGAGAGCAATAGCAAGCATGAAATGACATGGGAAAACTGCAAAAGAGGGCATGTACTCTCTTCTCATGCCATGTTTTTGAACTACTATCCATTACATGCTTGCTTTCAGTTTGCTTCCTAAAGGTAAAGAAGGCCACTGAAGTAAACCATTCTTTGTGGCCCACAAATTGTTCTTAGACAATAAAAAAAAACAGCTTCAGAAATAGATTAATGTAAACCTGTTAGTATTTTAATATATTATTATTATTATCATTATCATTATTTAGACTGTGGTTTCCAGCTGGAAAAGTGTTATGTGGACATGTCTGCCAGATCTACATATTCCAGCAACATACACACAAATCTTTGTGCAATTCAAGGTTCAAAATCCATTCCAGGATTACCTCTTTGTGTTTCCTAATCTGCAGTCCTGTTATCCTTGGACACTCTTTTGCACTGAAGGTTTTGTGGGTTTTTTCTCTAATGAGAAGGGAAAATTGATAAATATTTTCTCAGGAAGTGGAATGCTGGGAGGCATCTGCACTTTCATGTTTATATTCCAAAATGAAGCCAGCTTTTCATTTTCATTTTCATGTGAGAAGAATAAATAAATCCAGAGGGAAGTGGTAAGAAAGGTCTGATTATCTGCCTACAGCATCTTTGATCTCAGTTTATTGCGTGACTATTGCACTAGCAAAACCAATATTGTTATCCCAAATAAAATAAATTAAACTGGATAACTACTGTTCTAGTGAATCATAAAAAAACCCAACACATTTTTTAAAAAGGGCACTTGGAATTTGTCTACTGTCCTAATGAAATTCTTCAAAATCATCAGTAATTACAATAAGGTAATATTTAGCTACAGATGAACAGTAGTAGGATAAAGAGAATTCAGTTACAGGTAGGCTGAGGTCAAGCAGGGGTGAGCTTTGAGTTCTTTAGCAGCCTCAGGATGATGCATGAGTAGAGCAAAAGAATTGGTGTGGCAAATTTCGAATTCTTTTTTTAGGACTGAATTCACTAGGATTCTTTAAAGAGTACATACACCTGTAATGAGTTAATTTGCTATTTCTGGATTTCATAAAATCTAACACAGCAGATGATACTTCCGAAAGACTACAGCAGGGATAAGAGCCCAAAAGTTCATCCGGGTCTCTTTCATGCTAGTGCATATTTCTAAATTGCTTTCTTTTGGGAAATCAGTCACATTTGTCTCATCAATTAGACCAAGAACTCACAAGCTAATTTTTCTGACATGCTCCTAAAAGGCTGAATGATATTTAGACAGGAAATCTAAGGCAAATCAGAGGGATACTCAAAGATATTTTGAAAAATACAACAGAAAGAGCTCTCATGAACCTGAGGAAGGTCATAACATGCCAGGAGTCATTAGAATACAACACCAAAACTGGGACATCTAAACCCACAACCTATAAAGGTGATGTGCCCTCCCAGGCTTCCAGGCATGCAGGGCTTGGATTTTTCCTGACGCTGATCCTAAAAATATTTGTTTCACTTCCTCACCCAGTAGGATAGTAAAGAATTTTCCTGCTCCCTTGGGGAGGGAGAAAGACACCTGTCATTCACACTCTGAAGCAGCTGGCATGTGGCAGGAAGCTTGAATCCGTCTGGGCTTTTTGGGGATGTTATCCATTGTAAAGGGGCTGATGTCCTGCCAGATGCAGCAGTGAGAGAAAAGCAGTGCTTGCTCTTGAATTGACTCCATATCAAATAAAAGGACCATCTACCAGAAACTATTCAGTAGCTTATAAATTATTTTATTAACTCATAATAATGATGTTTTAATAATGTAGTTATTACATTTATATAATTTTGTTTGTTTGTTTACTGCACAATCAGCTGTTAGGTGCCATAACCAATTTACTAAATCAAAATGGTAATTTTAGAAGTCTTCATACTGAGAATCTGAGCTCATATTACTCAATGAAACAGGAAAGCTAAATTACACACTGTTCTTATGATAAAAACAGAGAGAAATAGCAGACAAGTGATTGTTCCTTTTGGCTGTTGCCAGCAAAGACCTTATGCTGGTAACAGTCCAGGCCTAGGTAAGCAGGATTTCCACATCTACTACTGTCATCTTTCCAAGTAATTCAGGTGGATTATTTTATTAGCATGAGAAGCTAGGGAGAATAAAAACCAAAGAGGCTTCGTGGCTCAATCCAGACATTAAGTAGCTGTAATGAGTAAAAATTCTATAACCACTATGAGACTGTATTTATCACCATATCCATAAAAATTTAAAGTTAAAAAAAAACCCCACTTGGCACCAGAATTTCTGAATTAATACTTACTTATGCTACATATTCTTTTAGAAAAACATTCTTGTAAAAAATACAGAGCTTTTAATTGCTTCCTCCTCTTGGTCTTAGACATCATTAGTAGACTACTTGTGGTATCCAATCTGTAATTACACCTCTTGAAAAGAGACATCATTCCTTGCCGTGACCCGGATTTGAACCGAGATTTCTGCGGCCACAACGCAGAGTACTAACCACTATACGATCACGGCAAGCCATCAGAAAATGCAAATCAGTAGGGAGAATTTTTTTTCCCCTGATGCTCTTTAAAATTCTGTTTAAAGGGTGCCACCTGTAGTCTACACTGAGAGTTAGCAGCAGCTAACATTCTTATGCTTAATTTTCTTGAAATTGCTTCCAGATTTATTTTACCTTACTCATACTAATCTATGCTTATCAGAACTAAAAAAAAAAAAAAAAAAAAAAAAAAAAAAAAAAAAAAAAAAAAAAAGAAAAAAGTACTGAGATTGTTATAATATACTTTCTCCTGTCCCTTAAAAGTATTTTCAGAGTTTGTTTTTTTTTTTTTTTAGCAGTAGTGAGGAAGGCAAAGCGTGACAACAGAAAAGTTGAATTATCAAAATCCATTTAATTGAAGATTACATTTGATTAGTTGAAGCAGGTCTAACTGATTCTGGTGTAAATGTTTGCATTGATGGACATCATCTTCCTTAATTCTGCCATGAATGCAGCACATAAAAGGCATTTTTTCCAGAATTTACGTTACTTCTGTGAAGCAAAATGGTCAAACACTACAGAAGTCTGAGTAAGCCCTCTGCTCCCATGAATGAAGACCATCAACTAGTGTAATACTGAAGCTGAGAATCTGAGTAGCTCTTTTACTGATATTTAAAGACAAAAAACTTCAAACAACATTCAAACAGGCAGAACAGCAAAACAACTACTAGTCCTTTCAAATGAAAGCTGCAACAAAAATCAAGCTACATTACCATAAAGAAAGATTTTAAAGAGAAAAAAGAATAATGGGCAAACTCCAGGGCACTCAAGTCCTGTTCAGAAAACACAGCTTGTTTTTTTGCACTCACCCTCTCCAGTTGTATTCATTGATTTAATACAAAATATTATCTGCTTAATTGCCTTGGGGAGCACAGCAGTACTACTACCGCAGTGCTACACGTCTCACAGAATCTCTGAAGAAGGAGAAAGGCATACAAAAAAACTTACTAGACTGTAATATGCAAGACTATTTACATGTTTTCAGCATGTTAAGATGTGGATTTACTCTGGAAGGTCTGAACAGTGAGGTAATTCATAAGTAGACTGTGCAAAAGAAACATGAGGCTGAGAGTTTAAAATGCAAATTTACTAAACAGACTCTGCTCTGCCTCTGTCTTAGGGTAAAACACTGATATGACACCCTTTCCATTCACATGGAGGCCCACCCTGCCACTGGAACAGCAGGAGGAAAGGAGAAAATATCTCTTTTTGGTGGTTGGTGGGGACAGTTGGAACAAAAGGGTGCTCTAATGGTGGTTTAGACTGCTGTACTTCACCCTAAGCCTTCTCCAATGGCTTAATGTGACCAGAATTGCATTTTCTATTCAGGGGTCAGCATACCCTTCCAAAGGATAGGAAAATGGCATTGCTCAAGATCACGGAGGTGAACAAATCTAGAAAAAAATTGTTCAGTAGTAACTTCTCTGCAGTTTCTTTTTATTATAGACCTGTGAAAGGCAGAGCTGTCAGAATATGTATTGCATTTCCATATATATAGCTTTAAATAACTTTAGGTTTTCTAATTTCAGATCTTGTTATTACTGTTGTTACCTATCTTGAGGTATTAAGCAACTTATGTTTTGGGTGAGCCCCTTAGAATACACAGATTTATCCTAAAGACAGAAGTCAAGTAAACATTATATATGTGCATTTTTATCCATGGCACCCCCCTTCAAAGCAAGGGCATTAAGTTAAAATTACTGCAGTGGTTTATAACATGGTAATCAGGAGATTATAGTAATTTTAAATGTGGTTTAAATACTTGTAGCTGTGATAAGACAGTTTTTTGCAAACTCTGAAACATGCATTGGTCCACTATAGTATTAGTTCCCATCACAGTCATAAGGGCACTTTAGTTTTGCAGCAGTGAAATTGATTTGCTAGATTCCCCCAAAAATATTGTGATTTTTTTCAAATCTGAGTGTCAGAGAAACAACTACAAAAAAACCTCACTACTAGTTCCATCTTATTCTGTGAAGTTTACAACTTCATCTAATGTATTTTTTTGCAAAGTTGGAGTCACTTGACATACAATATTTTTATTTCAGATTTATCTCTACATGAGAAACAATACAACAATTACCATCATAAACTTTTAAGATCAGTACAAAAATTTTTGAGATGAGAAAACAAGCAGTAACCACGGGGTAACAAAGGATAATTTCATTACTTGTTCTACACTGGTACTACTTTTCATTTAATCTCTACTCATCTCACTTTTTTTGTATTATTAATTTTTATAATTTTTATAATTAAAATGTTATTACTGGTTCTTGTTTTATCCTGAAAGAATGTTAGTGCACATGAGCATGCTATATGAAATATTTGCTTAGCCATGCAATCCTCTGCCCCTGTGTTCAGCCTTTTTACTTTAGCCTCAGAAGACAGCTGTGAAATTATTACCAGCATAACTGAAAAATAAAAACTTCAAAACAATTACTTTTTCAGTTAACTCATGAGTTTTGTATAGAACATTTCCCTTGTTCAGGGTTGGCTCTCTGGCCAAAAGCAAAAAGGAGTAATCTGAAGACATACAGATTACCTCCCCACAACAGCCAACAGGTACTTGGGCAGGTCTAGAAGAAGAAGAATTTGAAATGTATATATAGCATATAAATCTCTCTCATTTCCAAGTGAGAGTCTTTACTTTTCAGATTATTAATAAATGTAAGATGAATCTTTGCTGTCATTTACTTTTAGCACGGGCAAACATTTAATAGAACTCCAGACTTCTAACCTGTGTTCCAGTTGGGTGCCCCCTGCATCAGACCATGGAATATTTTGGCTTTTTTGCCTTTGCCATGAATTATGTGTCCAAGACTTGACAGAAAATCTTGGGACAGGCATACCCCAGGCCACACAGAGAGCCAAATAGCCCAAAACACCCACAGAGGAAACAGGAGAAGCTGTTCAGGTCTCCCCTCTACTCACTACTACATACCGGTGTTACTTTGCCTGTTTTGTGCTTGGGTCTACTAGAAAGGCTGTGTTTCTTCTTAGCTTAAAAATCAGACAAGCCCTATTTAATTTTGGGTAACAATCTTGATTTCTGTGACGCTCAGAGTAACTTCATGTAGTTCAAATATTTGTTCTGACCACATGATAGAATAGGCTCAAGTGCTAAGTCAAAGCCCAAATGTGGCTTAATAATATTTTCAGACTGTTTTGTTTAAATTTTGACAGTTTGCAACAGGATATCGAATATGTATTTTTAAATGGTTATTGCCATTTTACAGTAGGCAGTTGTCCTATCAAGTTGTCCTATCATTTTGGAATGCACAAATTAAAAAGTTGCTTTTAGTAATGATTTTAGTATTAGAAAGAGAATTCTACAGGCATTTCTGTGTTTGGTATTTTGTTCATGGATTCTTTCAAGCAAAAACACCCATCCCCAGAGACATGTGCATGAATGATTCACTAAAAACTAGAATAAAACTTACAACAGGCTGAAAAATTTTTCCTTAAGGCTCTTTGTCATTAAAAACATAAAAGATTTAAAAGTTTTTGATGCAGCAATAATAAAGACATGTTTGAAAGCTTAGCATTTGTAGGAGGCTCAATTATCACCCAGATCAGAGATGCTGCTTGGAAGAATTGATGCACTGCTGGAGTTCTGACATTGTTTAGGTGGAATATCTAATGCCCTTGTCAAGACAAGATGAATATCATGGTATAGCCACTTGTTAGTTTTCATTGCAGAGTTAACTTACTTGATATTTACAGTTCCTATCCTCACTGTTTGTATTTTTTAAGTGAACACGAAAGAAGGGGGGAAATAAAATTATATTTAATATTGTAAACAATTCAGGCCAGCAGGATGTCTGCTCTACTCCTTTGGACGGATGCATTTGAAGAGTCTAAAGTCAAGTGTTCTGTATATAGACAGTTCTGATTGGCAGTATTTCACAATTGCAAGGCACAAGGTGTTTTGGTTTCTTTAATTGCTACATGCATGCATGGCAATCAAGCAGTTTCTGCTCAAATGATTGCTTTCTGCCTTTGGTTCAGCATTTTAAATACTAGCACTCCAGGTGGGCATGCCAGCCATATGGATTGAGCCAGCTTCCCAAAAGGCAGGATATGTTCCCCTTCTTTGGCCTGCAAGGAACAGGTCAGTGTGAGCCTTGCAGAGACCTTTGTACTGCATGAGTACAACATGAGTCACTCAACAATACTGTGCCCCTTGCAGGGGCGGCTTTCACCTGAGTCCATCTTTCAGCTGAGTCCAGCTTTCAGCACAAAGCAGGGGCGTTAAAGCCACCAAAGGGTGTACAGGGAAGGTGAAAGAATACCATCCATATCTGCAGGAGAGGATGAACCTACTTCTCTTTCTGCTTAAAGGGCTTTCATTTTATGGAGTCTAGGACAGAGAGACTAAGTACACACAGGTAGCTTAGAGTTAGTATGTAACAAGGATTATATAGGATCATATAGGAATATAGAAGAGTTTCCTGTGTTGCATATGTGTTTTCCTTTTGACTACAGTACTTTCTTAGGTAGATTCTGAACAGAACTTTACTTTAGTCTGTTGTATAGATGGAAAATACAATTAATACTCATTAGAAGTAAAGCCTGGGCTGAAAAGGCTCTAGCATATAATTAGACAGCTCTGCCATCAACAAATAGTCTTCCCTTTTCTTCTATTAATACTATTTCCAGTAGTAGTAACTACTTTATTATTTCCAGTAGTGTACCTACTTTTTTTCTGTGTAATCTCCTACACTAAGAGTCCTAGTACAGAAGAGTCACCTTGGGATTTCTATTCTTCTTAGAATTCAAATACATTCATGGTACAATACTTTTGTTTTGCACTGTGTACTCCCGCAATCAGTAAAAAACCTCAAGGACTATGAAAATAACTATTATTTTCCCTTAGCCAAAATCATGTAACGTTTTTTGTGAACAGATCGTCCCCTTGTAATGATTTTGTTTTTCTTTTGTTATGTTCTTTTCTCTTCCTGCAGCTTTCAAGTTTCCTTTTGGTTTCCAGAGGCCTAGAGTGAATAAAATGATTCAAGCATTCTTCCACCAGAACTCTATCTGCTTACAGAAACAGAATATTCTCAAAGCCAGCTTGGCTACTTCTGCAACCATATTTATTTAAATATAGACATTTATGGCACAAAAGGAGTAAGTGACATGGCTAAAATCTTCAAAGTAACAAAATGCCCTAACAAAATGCATTACTTAGTTCCAAGCACAGTTGTGTAATAAGACTTACAGCACAACTTCTCTGTCAATGATGAGAAAACTGTAGTCAGCTGCCAATCACCCTACTTTGCAAAAGCTACAGCCAGCAGAGTGCTCAGGCCAGCATTCTAAAAAAAGGTGCACTTCTGTTCATGAACAACAAACTTCCAAAGTCTGTATCGTAAATGGAATTTCCTACCCTGTTGCCCAATGATCCTGGTATGCAGTCCAAACCTGCACTGCCATTTAATCTTTCCTGTTTCTGGTACAAGTGAATGTGTCATCTTTTGTCCCTTCATTTTTTAACTTTTATCCTCTTGCAAAATTCTCCATCTTACTGAATATTCATGTAAATTGTATTCCTACGGTTGAAGATACTTATGGGTGGGAATATTTCTTTCTTAAGTGATTCTTGCTCTTCAAAATTTTTGCATACTATTCAAGGAAAATCTGTAAATCAACTTGGATTACCAAAATGTGCACTGTGGCTTGCCTGAGTTGCAGCACGAGCTAGTACTGATCTCTCCCTAATTTTGATACTGAATCAGTAACTTGTCCTCAAGGGTTAAAAGCTGACGTCTTGGGAGGGAAAAAAAATTTCCCGTACCTCCTAATATAGACTGAGAATAGGACACATCTCAGGATGTTCTGTTATTGTCAGACACACATTCTTTTAAACTCTAACAGGACATAAGCACAACTTCCCATTTAAAATAAGTTGTTACCAAATTAGTTGAGGTAAATCCAAGAAAAGATTCCTAACATTTTAATTTTTTTTTAATTGTAACACAACAAAGCACTTCCATCTAAAGCCAGGAGACTGTAATGTGTAGCCAAACAGCTGCAAACCACGGAGGATGACTGTTAGGCCGTTTTATAGTTTGTCCAACAACATGGTCTCTCTTCTGGTAAAGAGAAAGAGGATATGCCTTTTTTAATGTACGACTTGCCAGTCCTTTTTACTATGCTGCATTTTAACTTATTCTCAGTGGTTTCTACTTTCTAGATAGCAGCACGTTATGCACAGATACTCTTGCATGATAGGCAAGTCTGAGAAAATCTTACCCAGAGAAAAGTTGAGAGATATATCACTTCCATTTTCAGCTCAGACACTTGCAGGCATCCAAGGTCAAGTGAAATTCCTCACAAAAAGATACTAATAAGCAAGGCAGTCAAACCAAAAAAGCTGAGCTAAGGTCTCAAAAGTTATATGATCTATACATGATAATGGTCCTTAGACTGAACATGTCTTCATAAGAGTTTTCAACTAAACACTCACTGACAAAGCAGGTATTTGATCTGTGTTTACTGTAAGTTCTTTCTTGAAGCACTCAAAAAAGTATGAAGGAGTTAAAACATTTAGCCTTTTTGTGAGATCAGAGCTGGCACAGCCTCCTCATAAAATCAGGGTGAGCATGATTTTCCATACACCTTTCTCGCAGACCAAATTTCCTCATGTCTCCACAAGTGGGAGGAGCAGAGCCACAGTGCTATGCATCTTCAGCTATATGCAGTTGTAAATCTTAGCTAGTCAGATTTTCAGCGCACTGTCAGTGCTGATGAGCACCACATGGCTCCTCCAAGACTTGAGGGTCTATATCCATCTCATTAATCTTTTTCTTATTATAAGCAGAATTGCTTTGTATTTCTTTCACATGAGTCATGAGGAAATCTGTTTGTGCCTTCTGTGTGGAGGTGGGATACACTCAGCCACAGGAAAGCACTAAAGTAAATTATCCTGTGGGGGGCTATTTACAGCCTAAATTTACAGGCTCGGTTGGATTTTAGTTTGGAGGGTCTCACAATTTACTACCATAAGTAACTAAAAATAACTAAAGTAGCATTGACTGTGTGAGAACAGGCGCTGACTGCAAGGTGAAGCAGAGCTGAGAGCTTCCCTCACATAATCAGAAAATTGCAGCTGATGGTTCTGCTCTTAGCCACTGTGAAAGTGATAATGTGATAATGCAAAAGAGAGAAAGCATCAGAACTAAAGGCTGGCTAAAGAGAGACAACAGAGTCTTCAAGCCTGAATTCAAGCAAATAAGTTCTTAGAAATAAAAGCCTAAGTCAAGCAGAATTTCCAACCAAGAAGCTGGAATGTAGTGAAATGCTTTTTTTAGGTGAAATATGCAGATGTCCCCAGTTTTCAGATTCTTTTGTTTGGTTAGATAATATTTAGATAGCAAGTTTCTATCATTCCTGAAAATTAAGTGCAATCATCTTAAACCTACAGAAAAATATATATTTTCTGAAGTTATGAAACAAGCCGATTCCTAAGAATCAAGTTTTTTGATGCAAATCATCTCCTCTTGCTATCAAGAGTATGGAACAGTTGACCATAGACAGGTTCCTGTCTTTCTCATGTCTCAAGGAATGTGAATTCATGCATTACAACTCACTCTAGTCCTCCCTCTCCCCATTACTCTCTCTTTCCTCATTAGCCTAATTATTTCATGTACTTATTCATCCTGTAAAACAGTTCGTATTCAGAGGATTACTCAAAATGAAGAAGTCTGTACGGAAACATGTTCACATTACAGTATCAATTTACCTCACTTATCATTGCAACAGATTTTGTTAGGAGTTCATTTGCTTGTGTATATGTATCTAAATGGGACAGCTAGAAGTAGGATTTATGCATGGGCTTGTTGTGACACGGCTGAAGAGCATGATGTTAGCTCATCATGTACCTGGCCCTAACAAATACATGAAGTATACTGAAAACAGGATAGACAGAGATAATCTCTCGTTTTCTTTCTTGCTTTCTCACTTTCTTTCCCTTTCTCTCTCTTTCTCTCTTTCTCTCTCTCCCTCTCTCCCTTCCTTCCTGCCTTTCTGCCTTCCTGCCTTCCTGCCTTCCTGCCTTCTGCCCTTTCTCCTTCTTTCTTTTTTCCCAGAACCTGTCAGTACTGATGTGAATGTCTAGGATAGATGAGTGAAATGTCTCTTTGTCTGACTATGATCAATTTGTCTGAACCCCATAATGGCTATCTATGATATGCAGCTGTGTAATCCTTATGACTGGATGAACACCATAGTCACAGTCTGAAAAGTGTGCTGTGAATGTGCTCAAATTGTTTAAACCAGTCCCAAGGCATAAATACCTTTAAAGTGGTGAGTAACTAGTTGTCTGCTCCTACAGCCAATACAAAGAAGCTGAGGCCACAACTTTGCATTACATGCTGTAACTAACTGGGGAAACCCAGATTTAACTTTCAGGTTGGATCCCTGGAAGTTAAGTTTGAGCAGGATTTCATTGGCCGGTGATCCAGTGACACACTGGTCCAGAATATCTCCAGAACCACTAGTCAGCAGTGGTGCTCTGGTCAGGATTCCACAGCATTAAAACAGATGGGAAAAAATCCAACACTTTCTGGTTACCCTCATTTGCAGCAGATCAGCTTACTAACAGAAATGGGGTCAAAAGACTAGAAAACAGGTTCTCAAGCCCTGTAGAATCACAGACTCTTCAACCTGCGCTACAAAAAAGACACTGAGGTTGTAGAACATATCCAGAGAAAGGCAGTGAAGCTGGTGAAGGGTCTGGAGCACAAGTTCTGTGAGGGAGCTGGGGTTATTTTGCCTGAAGAACAAGAGGCTGAGAGGGGACCTTGTCACTCTCTACAATTACCTGAAAGGAGGTTGTAGCTGGGTTGGGCTTGGTCTCTTCTCCCAGGTAACAAGTGATGAGACAAGAAGAAATGGCCTCAAGTTGCACCGGGGGAGGTTTACGTCAGGTATTAGGGAAAAATGAATGACTGAAAGGATTGTCAGTCACTGGCACAAGCTGCTCAGGGAACTGGTGGTGTTACCATCCCTGGGGGTGTTTAAAAGATGTGGCACTTAGGGACAGGGTGGCCATGGCAGTGTCAGGTTAATGGTTGTAGTAAATGGTCTTGGAGGTCTTGGTGGTCTTCTCCAACCTAAACTATTCTACAGTTTTATGATTCTATGACTTTTTGAGGTACTTAAATGTGAAATGTGTAGTTTTCAACAACAGCAGAAGTCCCTTACTGATCTTTGCTTAACAAAGGAGAACTTCAAAGAGAAGTTCATTCCTCACTGTTCATTCACCAGGATGACTGCATCTCTCTGATAGAGCTGATTTGTAATAGTGTTTTCTAGTGTTTTTCATCTTTTCACAGATGGGCATGTACTAAATTTCATTCCTTTTATTACAGCATGCAAAACTATTTCATACTTTCCCTTGCCCATGGCAACAGTGTGTATAACAGTGAATTTGTCATCTTCTCCAGCAGTCTGAATATCATTTTTGCAGGGAAGAATGAGGACAGGTCAGCATCACAGAAACTCAAAGAAGCATCAGCAAGTGAGCACAAACAAGACAATGCAAGTCATTACACTTTAAATCACATTTTTCATACTTACTTTCAATATATATTCCACCCTAGGTTACTATATGAAAAAATCCTATATGTCTGCAAAGGTCATCATAAGGAGGTTAATTTCTTTTCAGATGGCTGCAACTTACATTCATCATTTTTTAAAAACATATTCTCCATTACTGTAAGGATAATAACTGCTAACAGAATATGAACATTTAAATGTTATTCAGATGATTATGAAGAATTACTTCTTGAAAATCTTACTCGGCAGGCCTTTTTGGAAACATCAAAGCCAGGCAATAAAAAAAGCCTCAAATTCAGTTTGTAATTATTTTTCTTAAATATATTTTTAAATAACATTTAAGTAAGATTTCAAAGTTATCCGCATATAATTACTTTTTTCCTTATGTCCTTTATAGGGCTGCAGACGAAATATATCAGTTGGAACATAGATTTTTAGCGGTCCATGCCACATACAATGTTAAATTATGCCCCAAATATTGAAATACCAATTTTTGCTTTCAGAATTTTATTTTTATTCAGCAAGGAATCAGATAAGAGTAATTTTCACCTAACACAAAGATTGAGGTTTTGTTTGGGCATTTTTCTCATTGCTTTGCAGATGAAAAAAAGATAATATGCAATAAATAAACAGCTTGCATGATTATCAAAAAGGCTGGTTACTGTGCCATAGAATGACTGAATAAAATTCTTTAAAATTTCTTATTATCTGCCATGCTTTACTCACTAAGGTAAAACCCACAATTTTCAGTTCTAGAAGATAAAGTGTCAGTGTATGCTTTAAAACATGCTGCTTCTGCTCAGAATGACAGATTCCCATATTTGAGCTTTTCCATCTCCCAAAAAGCCATCAAAATTTATTTTCACATAACATATCCTAAAGGTTTAGTTATGCAATATTCAGCTTTGCACATTTCAGCTACTTTTTAATGTTGTTTGAAGATCAAACAAGGTTTAATGAATCAGTAGTAGATATAGGGGATTTATCTGCAACCACACTATGCTGTTCCTTTAATACCTTTCAGCAACATAAGTGCTTACATCCTAATAGGTTTTTAGCTTAAGATCTAATCATCCACTCTTGAATTAAGATGCTTGAATGAAGCCAACTCATTTGGAACTAAGCACTTTAATGTCAACAGAGACATATGGTATTGAGACTGAATTACAAAGGATCTCTTCTGAGCCATATATTACAGAAGCAAGACTAAGACTCCAGCATTATTATTAGTTTACTCATTTATTTTCTAGCAAATAATTGAGAGTAAGATCTTCTTAAGAAAGTGGAAATGGTCTAATAATTGCAGTCTGGTGGTATAGTACATTCCCGTGTGCATTGATTAAATCTCCCCCATCCATACTTTATGGCACTATGCTCATCTGTAAGATCTCCTTCTGAAACAGACAGAAACAAACAAAATATGAAGTGAAACAACTTTAGTCCAGTGATTAAAATTTTAAGTTATCTGCAGTAATGTCAAGTCCTCTAACGTTTATTAAGAACTCTAGACATTTCCTTGTCTTGAATTATTCAAACCTTATTATCTGACAAAATATTTCTTTAAGAATTTGTTCATGACAAAGTTTATGGCAATAAATAAAACCCTCCTTCAAATATAAAGTTAAAAGCAGAGGTTCTCTTTAGATCTCAAACTGTTCCATTCTCTCTAGTCTCAACATGATGCTGGGAAAATTATGCTAGATCAATGTCCCGTAACATCACTTGGAAAAATGAAGTGGATACCTTTCCACATTTTTTTTATTTATGGAGCAAAAAGAGCAAACAAACAAAGCCACATAAACTGAAGCTGAAAGTGTATTTTTTCGAGATAGTCGTTTTAGAGTAGAACCCAACAGCTTTTACATGTTCATGACCATATAAGAAAAATGCTGCCAAGATGTTGTGTTTAAATACCATTGTGTGGCTGAGATAAAAGTCAAAGTTTTGATATAATACTATCAAGAGTTTCTGTCTGCATTTATAAGGAAGACATGGTTGGACAATAAAGTTGCCTTATCTATTTAAGCCATGAGTTACCAAGGGCTCCAGCAGGCAGTGGTCATCTCTCTACATTGCTTTTTATTGCATAAATGCATTCCTACTCCTGGCTCAGTAAAACTGCAACATGGTCTGTCCTCACAGTCCATGTGCTTTCCCCCTTTAAAAGGAAAAACTGTCCAAAAGGCTGAACTACCTCCTCTGTGTCATCACAATAAACACCTGGCAAATATAACTGAAGGAGTAAAAAGATGCAGTGCAGTTCTAACAGAAAGATCAGCCACTTTATACTGTGAAGGGTTGAACATTTTCCCTTTCTCCCAGCAGACTGCACAGAAGAAGCAGAATCACACATTACACTGTTTTTTTCTCTAAAGATTTTCAGCTTTGCAAATTTAAGAGATCTCCTGTCTTTCTGAATATAGAGAGCTTCCTATAAAAGCTTGTTGACATGGAAAAAATTGCTTCAAATTTCCTTTATTTTTGCTAAATATTTCATTGAAATATACTAGCTTGCTAATAGCTTGAGAGTACCATTTTTGATTTTTGCATTTATATTGTTAACTACCTCAGAAACAGAAAAAGCAATTTAAAAATAATACTGATTTCCAAAAACCTATGCTTTGCAGACTTTCCTATTAAAAGCATTAGAAAGCAGAAAGGTTCTTGTCATTGTGTAAATGCAACCATTATGAAAATTAATTTAAGAACAATCTGTATTGTAGTACACATGAGGATTCATAATACCTACCTGAAGAACTCTCATTGCATTTCTCCCTGTGAATACACAGTTCTAGTTTTGTTTTGGTTTAATTTTGCTGGTTTGATTCACCTCATTTTTTATCTCTTCCAAAGCTTATATTTAAGGTGGATCATGAGCTGTCAGCTAGGTCTCACTGAGATCTCAGCCATGGCCTGGCTGCAATTAGGCGCTGTACAGGTCAGACCACGAAGCCAGGTCATGTTCTCAGTTGGTATTCAGTGCAAGTAACACATAGACACATACCTCAGAGAGAATTGAGGCCTTTAGCATGTGCCAATTTGGCAAAGACAATTCTTTAGCCAGGAGAGAGGCAAGCCACGCAGCAAACAGCGAGAAACAGGAACTTTTATTCCTGAATCTATTCTCCACAAAGAACTTGTGGAATTTTGAGCTTCTTCAGCTTTAAGTGCTCATTCTTTTCTATTTTGATGTCTTGTACAGGTAGATTAAAACACTGAGGAGTTCTGTAACTAGCATGCCTGAAATTTTAAAGGGGACTATGGAGACACTGACATTGTGAGTAATTTCTTCCCAAGTGGCAAAAAAAATATATCAATCACATTTGGAAGATTTTCTTCCAAGGACTAAAACCAAAATTTTTAGTGAATGAAAGCAATATGAACAACATGTTTCTATCAATCCTGATCCAACTATTACTGGATTCATTCACAGAGGCTTACATACCATGTGAAGGAAAGGCATTTGTAAGGATACAGGAGAAATCTATGTTTCTGATTCTCTTCAAAGAGCAACCAGTATTTCTTCACAGCCTTATTTTTTGTACTAATTATTTGAGGGGTCATGGGAGAGATTAATGCTAAAATAAGGAGGGCGAAAAGAACATACTTGAGGGGATGAATAGCAGCTGTGGTGGAGAAATCTACCAGACGGTAGTTGCACAAGTCCTTAAATACCCAGAACTTAAACCTTCTCTGGAGTAGAAAGGCATGTGGCAGAAAGGCATAATTTCAGCATGACCCGGAAGTCTTTTGTTCACTTACAAAGAGCCTCACTTGCTCAGGAGCTCACAGACAGGGCAGCAGCTTTCAGCTCTAAAGAGGGTAATGGCACTGGTGGTACTCAGCCACCACCAACAAATTGAAAGCACAGACAAACAAACCTTGGACTAGTTTCCTACCAAGATCCACCTGGTAACTTTTATTTAGGAATCTAATACAGTGTGCAATCCTTAAGAGATAACAGGGAACAACAAATATACTACAGGACATCTTTTGTGTGTCCAGGTTAATTTAAAAAAACTTTTTCGATGGTGATTTGCTGAGAGAAATGCCACAAAGTCTGATAATATTAGCTTGTTGTAAAATCAAACTTCATGTGAAAATGCACCCAAGCTTGTTACTTTTAGAGGAATAGGAGCATGTGTTCACTTTTCAATTTATTCAGAAACACACCTTAATTGTGGAGATAAACATAGGTATGTCCCCGTAAAATATTATATCATAATGTGCTATAACTAATAAATAAAAACAAGACCCTTACTTCTGAGATGAGAATAAAGCCTCTGAAGGAGAGATGAATAACTTCACATGGTAAAAGTCTAACTACGACTGTATTTAAAATAAATACAAAATAATTTTCATAGCTAACAGCTAGGATTCTAAACTATCTTCTTTTCTGGCCAGTACTTATATTCAAAACATTTTGTTCCACACAAAAGTAAGTACTCCTTTCTGAACATCAAAGCAATGTTTCATATTTTGCTGCCATTCTCACGAACCACCACATGAGGGACTCAAGGATTCTTTTGTCTTTGCAAACCAGATTTATACCCACGTTAAACCTATTGCTTATGCTAAAATGAAAACTTTGGGGAAAATATATCTGCCATCCAGTAATGTTGATAACACACATGGAATATTTTACTGTAGCAAATCAAATTCATCTGTTTATATTGTGAGGTGGTGTTAGTAGATGGTGGTAACTTAGAGGCCAAAAAATTCACAAGATGGAAATCACTTTTCGTAAATAAAAATATTAACAGTGATAAACATCACCATTTTTCTTCTTTGTTTAGGCAGAGAATATTTTCGTTCTTACAGATTAATATATGCACAGCATGACTCCAGCAAATGAAAGCATAATTTCATTTGCTCTAAGTACTCAACTGACATGAACAAAGGACAATATGAACAGGAAATATCTGTGATCACCAATGACAGGAAAATTTTACCAGACTTTTGTGCTGTTTTAAAATCAAATATGGCTATGCTTGGAGGTGCTTAAACCCTATTCCATGCTGAAGCTTCAGACAGGCCTTTGTAGAAGTTAAGATTTTCCTACATGGTAGCCCTGCAAATCAAACTAAAGAATTTTTATGCAGGCAAGCTGTAAGCAGATGAACCCTTTTCCAGAATACAATTATAGACAATAGATGTATAATAACAACTCCAAGATCATGTGGGAATAGTATCTATTGTTTCGAAGCAGAACAGCCATGTAAGCCAGGCACAGTGCCATAGTGATGAAGTAACTCAGCTTCACAGTTCAGAAATAGTTGAGGAATTGCTGTACTAGATTTCATTATATGGCAAAGAAATGCCATTTGACTTCAAGTGCATGTTCAAACAATTTATTTTTTCTTTAAAAAAGCATGTCTTAATTTGAATTTTCTAAATGGAAGTGAGACACAAGAAAGAAAAGGCAATACATAGTTCTCACCCTATAATCAGATGGCTGTTAGATCTTCATGGCTTTTAATCTGACTTGCTAGTTTGAACGACAAAAACAAACAAAAAAAGTGTCTTATTTTTTCTAGGATTTAAAGTAGATTACCTTATTTCAGGAAAAGAACATAGTGTTTTTTCATGAAGACAAATGCAACATTTTCTTCCAAATACTGGGCTAAAATAAAGAAAAACTTTAAAGTTGAAATTGTTTGGTTGGACAGTAAAATACAGCCAAAGGACTTGAAAGTGGGATTGAATAATAAGCCAAAACAAATGGAAAAAAAAAACGGAGAACAATCACATAATTATCCAACTGAGATATGATTTATGTCTCTCTACATATATTCACATAAGTTATTAAAAAATAGAGGGCTTGCAAATCTCACAGTTCTTTACCACAATCATGAATAGAAAGGCCCTCACGACACCTCATAAATACTGGGGGATTTAAATTTTTTTCTACTAAGCTGTTCCCTCATTATATAGCATGCTTGCAGAGATTTAATGAAGGCACAGGGAGCTGAACCCTTTGCTTTCTCATAGATAAATAAGAAAAGAAATCCAGAAAAACATACAGCATAGCTTTTCTGCAGAGTTTTTGTTGTCCACAATCCTTTGCCTACATTGCTTACAATATTAGGAATGCAGAAACTGCTGCTTGAGTACAGCACCATGCCCAGGGACTGAGCTCAGTTGGTGTGTATGCGTAATATTAAACACTTCTGTATTAGTAGCCCTGGATATTGTCTGTAAAAACAAGGACCTAAAAGAAAGAAGGATTGGTGTATTTCCCAATCTCAGTAAATCTAAATTTCCATGTCATAAGGAAAGAAGATTAGTAAAGCATAGGTGTCATGTCTATTGTCTGTAGCACCAAATACAGTAAGGTGTCTGGAAATCCAGTGAAGTGAAGGTAGCACATGCCAACATGTTAGTGTATCATGCTGTGGTGAATGTTCTTTTCTATTTCCAGGTACTGAAATGGAGAACATAGTGCCATTAAGAACAGAAAATTAGACTGGAAATTACTAATTTCTGAAAACAGATCTATCTGTGCAGATCTGTTTAAACAAAGCTGGTATTCATCCACTGGGAAAAAGAAGTGCCATCTCCCTAACACATGCATAAACATGTGTACGTGACAGGTATTTTAATGAGGAGATTCATTAAAAATTGCTAAAATTTGACACAAACATAATATCATGCATTCTCTGTGGGTATTTACCTGGGGCAGTTATCTAATGAACATTATAAATAAAGCTCTGCAGATGTTCTGTGGACACACATTTCTTCAAGTGCTGGCAGACCTGCAGTTGTAACAGAATATTAAAGTACAGGCTAAGCAAAATCAGATGTGTTTGTGACATTAGTTTTTAATTATTTACTTGTTTTGTTCGATCTGCTTTTCCTTGTTCTGCCAGCAAAGATTTGGCAGTGTCTGCTCCATCCATATGAATGCTTTTATCCTGTAATTGTCAGGAGCACCATTTTAGCCTTGTCATTTGACTACCTGGGAACTTGCCCTCGCTTGTTCTGTTTGTTTTGCTGATTGTTTTGTGGCTTGATAAGGTACGCTGAAGCCCTCATAGTCAGCTTTTCATAGGATTGGGGCATTCCTTTATCTTGTGGTAAGAACAAAACCTTGGTCCCACATTCACTCCATGAGGAATCTCATTTCACTTCATTATCTCCTCTCCAGGACTGGATTTCTATCATTGGTTTCCATTTTTATTTTCTTTCCAAATAGACAACTCCCTTCATGCTAGGTCAAGTGTTTCTCTGAGATTCCTCTGCATAGTATCCAGAGTAATATTTGCTTTATAAACAGAAGTATAATTCTATTTTCAGTGGGTTTTTTTTTTCATAAAGTCTTTCACCTTAAGAAATAATCTTTGTAGCCAACATCATTAACAGAGATTATAGCTTCTCAAGCAATGACCGAGAATCAGAGAAATAACTTTAATATCCATAGGACCAAATGCTACCTTCTTACTTGAACACTGATATGTGTGATTCAGAGAATTCTATTAATGTTCACATAGAGTTTAGTTTCAAAATCTTGGTTTCTTCTGCAAAAACTTTATGCTTAGCAGCTGCAAAACTCTAGTTTCATTTGTCATTGCAAATCTTTAATTTTACAGTTACTCGATCTTTGCAACGCTTCTTTAGATTGTTTCATTTTATCTGTCAGAAAGTTCTGAAGGACATTACTACTAGATGACACTTCCTAAACTTTACTACAATTTACCAGTTCCCATAAATTTTCACTGATGCCACAGCTATGCAATACCCTAAATGAAGACCATAAAAACACAGGGCTTCAAGGCCATTTCACAGAGAGTGTTTGTTTTCTCAGCTCCTACAAAGGTTACTAGAGAAGCATCTTTACAGCTCCCATTAACTTAGCTGTTAGACATGGGAAGTACAATGTGAGGGAGCTATGCCAAAAAGATTACTTTTTTACTCAGAGTAGGAAAGACTGCATCAGGTTTTTTGCTCTTTTTCTTTAAAGGTCTGTGTAAAGCCTATTTTCTCTTCTTATTGCAATTAAAATTCTTCCTAAAGCCCAATGTGTTCTATTCCTTCCACTTTCAGAAGTTCTTGTTTCTCACTCCTCGGGTGTAAAGTTTCACTCAGTTGTAACTATAATTATATGATCAAGCAGGTCTTGGTCACACTAGAATGTAAACTACCTGTCATTGCTTTGAGGGTCTGGCTTTTTTCCCCAGAAAATGAAGATAATATTTGTGCACACATACATGCAGACATTATGAAAAAAACCTGTTTTCCTTTGGTTAATGGCTCATTCATGATATTTCTTTCTTTGTTCAATTCATCTTTTGCCCTCAAGACTCCACTTTGATCATACTCAAGACCTTGCTTGAAGCATAAGACTTACAGTACAAGAAAATTACTCCCAGCACAAACACAGAAGGAGAATGAGTACATGGGAAAAAATGTTCAAAGAAACATGATTTATATGAGAAGATAAAGGAGAAAACTATTTAGGAAATGGCAGACGAAATCGAAAGAGAAAAATAAAAATGTGTTTCTTCACAGACCTCTTACTCTGCCTGAAGTTTTCAGACTTATAGAGAACCAAAGTTTGTGCAGTAAGTCTTGCAGGGCTTCTATCTAACTGATTGTTTTATATGAATTCTTTGATGCTTATAGACAGACAAAATTGGAAGAAACACTAACACATACACATATAACATAGATAACAGAGCAAAGGAAACAGCAAAACACTCTTTTGAAGGCCAAATCTTTTGTTTAAAGCATACAGGAGGAATAAAATGGAACAAAGGCAAGGTCATGATTTCAGTTCTGGTCTGTGTCTAGTTTTGTCTAGTACAGGAAGGACCCTACAAACTGGCTGAGGCTGTAGGGTGACCACTGATGCAGAGGGGCTGGAGCATTTGACCTGGAAGGAGAGCTTGCAGGCCCAGGGCTGGCTCAGATGGTACAGGAGGCACTAGCAGCACTCCTGGCATTGGGAAGAGTGTAGGGAGAAGATGCAGCCAGGCACCTCACAGTGCTGCTGCATGGCGGGAGGGTGAGAAGGACAAGTTGTCAATAAAGGGGGGTTCACACCCTGTCTGGGCTCAGTCCTGGGAAGCTGACTCTGAGCCCAAGGCTGAGCCTGCCTTCATTCCCCAGTTTGCCATTCTGTGATTTATTACTGGAAAAAACAGATGGCATATTTGAATTTCTCTCAACCCTAAGTTACTTCACCCCCCTTCATCCCTTTACACAGTATCTGAACACAAAAACTGAATGAAAAAGGATGTTCCAAGTAGTTATGTTTTCTTAAGGAGACCTGGACAGCAAGAAACAAATCACCTGGACTCGTTTAAGCAAAGTGCAGCAATTAAACTGTGCAGCAAACTAGCAGGAATATTTAGTTATTCTCCTCTGAAATGACTAATTTAGTAAGCAAAACTTTCACAAGTTGTACAGCAAGAATAAAAGGTCTCCATTCTATGGCATATGAAGAGTCTGGGTAGCTGAGTTTAAAAACCAATAAACAGAGAAATGTTTCTCCAAACAAAGCATAATGCAAAAGGCAAGCTCTGTTTCTTCATTCATTATGGGTTACACATCTTTATGAAGAGAACTTCAAGGATCAGCACAGGCATTGTACATTTAGTTATAAATATTTAATTTTATAAAATCTTCCTCTGTGTCACAAGTAGACACACAGATACAGATACAGATACAGATATACATAAACATGTATCTACACATACATTTGTTTACATATATATACATTTGTTTATATATATGTAATATATATACATGTGTGTACATGTGTGCATGTGTATCTTTATACACATATATATACACATATATGTATTAGTCTTTCCAGGCAGATGTACATAGGACACCTCCTTCAGAAAACTCATTGGAGCTGGGGAATGGGATAAAATCATGGATTTTATAATATTCCATTATAGATATTGGCACACCTTCCCTGAATCATAGTGGGATTTTGCTGAATCCTTCACTAGAGTTAAGGACATAACATAGTCATGGTGCACTTTCTAAGTGAATGTGTTGACAAGGTATATATACACATAATTAATGACATAGTGTTTCAGAGGCTAAGTAACTGAAAATCATAAATGTGAAGGGCCTTTCCTTATAGGCGAAACAGTTAAATTAGTTGGAGAATACTGATTTTCTGTAGATTGTCTCATTCTAGAGATATTAGATGTGATGTAGATGAGATATTAACTGCTAGCACCCTTTTCTTCCCCCTCATTTCACTGTACATGCACATTCACTATGTACACAAAAGGAGTATGGTTGAGTCTAGCTTATGCCACTACCCCAGCAAGCAGGACAAGAAAAACTGTTATTGAGTAGAGCAGTCTTAAGCCTGTCATACAAGAAATTAGAGGCATAACCACCAGCTAGTTGGATTACCATTCTACTGAATTTTCTTAAATGCATTCTGGCATCCTTCTCTTCTGGGCTGACTGACGCATATTTTAATACAGTCTAAGATGTTAAGGTGCTATAATACCTCACAAGACAAGCAACAGTTCCCTTTGAATTTAGTTAGCATTTCATTATAAATTAAACAGGCAGACTGAAACCTGTCCTAAATCTTTACACACATATAGGAGCTGTCTTCTTGTACAAAGATGTTAATTGTGCTCTGCACTCCTCCCACAAAAGGATGGAAAATGACCCATTGCTGTATATATTATTTTATAGACAGCTATGCAGAGACATCTTTTATATCATTCTCTTTTTAAATTTGTTTTTCCAGAGTCCTGGTTGCCAGTGAGGTCATATGGTTATTACCCTGCTCATATGTGTGTGCTCACTTCTGTGTGTTTGTACACACGCATGCACCTTCAGGCAGCCCAGAATAGTCTTAGCTGCATTTAGAAGGATCTGTGCTACCACAGCCTGAAGAGATCCAAGTCCTGGTGACCATCATGTTGTGGAATGAAGAAGGGGGGTGTGTGTGTCTCTTCGTCTCCTGACAGCCTGCTCAGTGCCTGCAGAGGCCTCGGCTGTGCACCAGCTCTGGGAACAACAATCTGCTGCAGCCACAAACATAGAAATGTCTGAGCCATGGCAGTATTTTCATCTGGTCTGTCAAATTGGTTGTAAGAAAAATGGGAATTGTTAATGTAATCTGCTGACACACCAAGATTACACCAATGAACCAATCAAAAAGAATTGCCAGCCGAGTGATTTCAGAAAGGTCCGAGGTTATTTCCAGACAAACATGACTGACAACTGGAGAGTGGGCAAAGAAACCCCACCAAACAACAGATTAAGTCCAATGCAGTACTTATTTCCAGCCCATTACACAGTTGCATTCAAATTCCTGAACTTTCAGAATTCCATATGTGTAGACAGGTAAAAAATATCTGTGAAAAGGTTTATTACTACTGTGAAAACTTTTATTACTACTGAGAAATTAAGGTCTAGTAGAACATAAATACTGTAGTATCATAAACATCAAGTCATTGCAGTTTTTAGAGATGCCATCATCTTTGTCAAGGATAAGCCATTTACTTCACAGAACTGTATTGAGATGACTCGGTGACTCATTCATAAGCATTGTTTTTATCTTTTGGTGCTTTCTAATTTAATTACTAGTTAGAGAGTTGGATTTTTTTTTTATACAAAACACACAGAGCCTTCTTTTGAAAGCATTATTTCTTTACCCTATTACATTCAGATCAGTTTATAGGAGTAAATTTTTAAGAAGACGACTATGATAACCATGGCAATACTTCATGGCAATAAGCTAATACTTCTGCTCCACTGCTTGTACAAACCTGTTTGTCTGGATTTTTCAGTGGCGATTTTTTTTCAAATGCACTGTGAAGGATACAGCCTACTGATAACAATCATATTGAGGCTTTTTGCTTGGACAAATCCCATAGAATTTTACTGTTGCTAATCCTCTGGCCTTTCAGGTGAGACATAGAAGTATGAATATTCACTTATCACAATTCAAAAATTAGATAATTGACAAATTAGGACTTAAATGCAATTTCCAGATACAGCCCATATTTTGCAGCCATCTTGGAATATTACAGAAGACATTATATACTCAGAGGTACTAAAATGGAGTCAGCTGATGATTTGAGAAGTTATGTGAGATATATTTTAAAAATCATTTCAATTTTGGTGAAGTGAATGCTTTTAATATCTAGGTGGAATGGACTAAACCACAAAAAAATGCTTTTCTGTTTAAAATAGAAATGTTTTTTGTTTCCTCAGTTACCTACTTTCTTGCAGTTCAACCATAACAGAATTCTGAAGCTCTAATATAAGTGGCGGGAAATTGTGTTTGGAAATATGGACCATTCTATAACTAGCACAAGAAGGCTGTATATGGCTGTGGCAACAAAGCATTTCCCTGAGAAACAGGATAGTGGGAAACCAAAGCAAATAGCAGAGGGCTTTAGCAAGAGGACACCTCCATTCAGAATCTAAAGTGTTATTTAATGTCTTTCATTTTAGAGCAGGCAAACAATATTCTTTCCATATCTGATTAAGTTGGAAGGAACTTAGTTTAGTATCTTGCTCTCTGTGTCAGCCAAAACAAAAACCATTTGTTCTTACATACGGAAAAATGAAATTTTACTTCTGATTCCCTCTCAGTGGAAAAATAATTTAGCAATTCAGCTACCACATCTATTGAACAAAGCCTATGGAGCAAAAAAGTCAAAGGTATGTTTGTAACCTCAATGAGCTTTCACAATAAAATAGCTGAGATCAATTTGTCCTATTCTCCTTACCTCTTAAGTTTATTTAATTTACCCTTTGTTAGAGCAAATCTTTGCTCTAACTTTGTTATGGATTTTTTTTTTTTTTTTTTTTTTTTTGCCAGGTTTTCTAAATGCTTTTGGACACTGAGCATTCCTAATGTCTTGACCCTGTACTTAATCAGTCCAAAGGAGCCCACTGAGATTCCTCATTTAGCACAAACACACATATAAAACACTTTTATTTTAACTGCAAAAAGGTGCTAAATGCTCCTTCTACATTTCAGCTTTATACCTCTAAACATGAAGTTTTGTGTTTGTTATGTGTAGTTTCAGCTGTGCTTTTGAACTAGTAACTTTGTATCACTAAGTTCTTAATACTAGATGAGGACTTCACTGTATTTCTTCCAGCAAACAAACAAGCTTAGTGCTAAACAGCACACATCCCCTCCTTGGACCCAGGTAGATTACTGGTTGTAATCTAATCAGCAGAAAAACAAACAAGAAGATGAGTGAGGAACAAATGGCTGTTTCCCTGAAACACTGGGCAATACTGTTTAAACATACGTTCATTTGGGTTATAAAGATGGTCAAATGCAGGAAAATTGTTAGGAAAGCATGGCTGAGAGAAATGTCCTGGGTTATTCAACCTGACTTTCTACTGACATTCTCCTGCTATAGATCCTCTTTCATACTCAAGCTATAAATGTTCCACTTGTATCACCATAGGCATTGCAGCAGGTTTTTATTTGTCTTTGTCTTGGAGGACTGTGTCTCTCTGTAGTCCTGGGAGTTTCCTAAATGTGCAGCAGAGGCAACTGACTTTTACACACCTTTTCTGGTTGTTGATGTTTTAAGTTATGATGTATTTCAGAGTTACAGTGAAGCTAAGACCAAACCTCAGTGCCCATATGCACAAAGATATTCAAAATCAGTGAGTAGGAAGCAATTGTAACCTGCTATCACCTATGGCTTTTGCTTTTTTAGGGTAGATTCTGCAGCCGCACTATGAGTCTTAGCATAATGTTGTTACATCAGAAATTGTTTGGCAGCTCTACTGTAAAGGATTGGACTAGTGCAGTTATCTTTCTGATTTAGCAGATGTTCTGAGAAATCAGAGTTGAGAATGTTTTGACAAGCGGCTATGTTCAAGTTCCTTTTACTGATACTAATACATCTTCTATCTTTTCTGTAGATGCAAAAGCTACATGTGACATTAGCTGCACAAAAATACATTTTTCCTTAATCAAAGGAGTTGCTATCAATAGTATATAGGCTCCTCTTACCTGTCATAGACTGTTCCAAAAACTCTGCTATGACGCTTACATTTTTAAATAAAAGGAACATCTGAAAAAAGTTGAGGACTTTTCTTATCTGTGAATGCCTTAGGTTGTTCCTTCACTATTTCCTAAACAAAAATATACATGTGGAGCCAATGTAAGTATTTAAGAAAACAATATGCAGTTCACTCACATGTACGTACACAATAGCAATCTGCTTGTGCTGTTGTGAGGATTAAAAGGACAAGATAATTACATCCTGTCTAGCATGCTGATAAAAATACATTAGTCAAAGAAAAAAAAAGGTAACGTGTGATAAAATCAGAAGGGTCCCAGAATCAGCCATTGGAGACCTGAACTGAGGTCATTTGATACAACTGAGTCAACACTGTCTTTGTTGTGTTTAACTCTCATTTTGTTATCTGTATGAATAGAAGCCTTTTCTATAGAGGGGTAACAATGGCCATAGTGGTTGAATTCTCTGAGATCTCTTTCTTTGCATTTAATAAGGGAATTCCTTTATAATTTTCACTTTTGAGGACTGGACAGAAGTTATAAAAATGGAATTTCTCTGTGAATGTAAATTCTCTCCTTAAAAATGAGAGCAATTATACTCCCCTTTTTCACAGGAAATCAGGTATTAGAATACTAAGCCTTTATTAATTATCTGTCTAAAATATTAGACAAAAAGTTATATAAAGCAGGAGAGAAAATAAGCAAGATTTAAGGCAAAATTCCCTTTTCCCATGCATGAGGAGCTGGGACAATAAAATTTCACAACCTAAACCAAAACTCAGTTTTAATTAATTTCTTCATGAACATTTATCAAGGAGGGAGAAATTTCTCAGACAGGAAAACTCTAGACAAATAAAGGTAACACAAATGAAATGCAGAGGTACTCTGACAGAAAATCTGACCAGTCCTGCTGCTAGAATGCCAGCATATATCACTGCTGCTGCTGGGCAACGTACACTAAGCAGCTGGTACTACATCTCATCCTAATTTTGGTGCCAGCCTCATGGTAGTGATCTGAAATAGCAACTCACACACACTTCTTGCAGTATTAAGACCAAAACACCTTGTCTATATTGAACTTTGCTGGGAGAGAAATAGCTTTCATTCCATCTGAAGTCCCGCAGGCTACACACAAAGTGAAGAAACAGTCCAAGTATCTGCTCTTCATGAAATGAGAAGAAAGTGTATAGCGTCACTGAGAACATATCTGGCCAACTCTTCTCTCCTTGCTAAAGGGGTGGTGTCATCAGCATGTTTGGAAATGGCAGCAATGTCCAGAAGTAACTTCATTTATATGTATTGTACTAGGCTTGCAGATAAAAGTATACATTAGAAGATTGTGAGTTTATTCATGACAGATGAATACAGCATGGTGAGTACCCTGTTTTTCACAGTTTCAGGGATTTACTTCTTCAGTTCTTCAAGCCTCTATTCTGCCAAAACACACCTTCCATCTGTCCCTCCAGAATAACCAAATTTAATATTTATAGGAAACAAGACATGGACAACCTAAAATGTTGTTACGGAGAAGTTTTGCCCCAAAAGAACTTGACACTATGGGCTTCTGAGTGCCATTCTGCTTCCTCAGAGGTACAGGACCATTTTCCTTAAGGACACAGCATCTGGAAACTCTGCATCTTTGATGCACGTATTGTTGTGGAGTGCTTCATATCATAGTAGGCAGAGGGCTTCATTGTCTTTAAGACATTGACGCCAATATAACTATTCCAGTTTAATCAGATTTACTTCTGAATTATGTCACTCAAACATCAGCATGTCACCAGCTTTGTCTTAGGATGTAGTTTAGATTTGATTAGCCACCATCTAAAAGCCTGAGGTTTTTATAGCCTTTAATGTAAGTTCTTAAAGATTATTCTACTTTTCAAGTAGAATAGATTATTCTACCTTTTTTGTTTGTATTTTTCTTTATGCATTTATGCTTCAGAGAAAGGGGTTTTTATTAATTGCTTAGAAGATAAAAAAACTGTTAGTAGCAATAGAGACAGCAAAACTGTTAGCTAGCAATAGAGACAGCAAAAAAGTGATATACTGATCACTTCTTAACCACAAAGCAAAACTTAGAAAATGTAAGAGTAGATCAGACAAATAGAAGTATAAACACAATAGCCATTTGCAAGATGAACCTCTCTCTACTTGTAAACAGTTTCACAGAATTATGATGTAACTAACATAAAATTTATGTGTGATAATAAAAAAGAAAACTTCTCTGAACTGAAGGCTGTCTGGTCATTCTTGATCCCACTGTTAATTTCACTATTAAACCCAGTAAATTCATGAGTAATGATTATTTGTCAAATAATAGTCTTTAATCTGTAATTCTATTAGTTAATCACATAGCATATCAAACATTATTTTTGTTTATCCCACGAATGTATCCCATTTCATTGAGCTCCACTTTAGTTATGCATAATATAACAGAGTAGAATGGTTGAGCTGGAAGAAACCTAACACCTGATCATCTAATTCAGTTTGCAGTGGCATAAATCAGTCACCTTTCTTACAGTTTGGAACATTTATACTTGTCTTATATATCTTCTCACTCACCTGCCTGCCAGCCTAAGTAATCCTACTCTTTTCAATCTCTTCTCTAAATGGACATAGTCTCCTGTGGCTGTGTAATTTGTACCATGGGAACAGAGGGAGTGAAGCAGCCAGTGCTTTTCTGACCAAGAGCAGCTCTTGCTTTTCTCCCATCAGACTTAGAGGGCTAGGACAGGAAAAAAAAAAAAAAAAAAAAAAAAAAAAAAAAAAAAAAAAAAAAAAAAAGGGGGGGGGGGGCGAGGGGGGAGGTGGGGGAGGAGGAGGGGAGGAGAATCCTTCTTAGAGCCAGTCGTGAAGTGATTATACAAAGAGTTCTGGCTGTGAGTGTGTGCTAAAAATAACACCAGATAATATTAACAGGACTGATAGGGACTCTGGGTGCACAGAACACCAGAGCACCAGTTTTCACTCAAAAACAAATTAAGAGGACACACTAAAGTCTGCCAACCTGAAAGTTCTTTCAGAAAACAATCACTTCCCTGGATCAGTGCATGTGATTGTGTGTGTTCAACTGCCCATCCTCACTCGTAAGTAGTTGAAAGAAGAAGAGCTTCTAATCTTATTCTAAGCACAGATAAGTACATAGTCTTCATTAGCAAGTTTTTAAAACAGGGATAAACTTGGCCATTATGATTAGCAACTTGGCAGAAATGGAAACCAAACTGACTTTGTCTTTGAAGCATATGCTGCTACTCACTTGGTTCTTAGTTCAAGTTTCAGATTAATTAGAGAAGTAAGTTCCTGAAGTACTCCTGAAAAACAGTCTTTGCTAAAGGAATTCTTTCAGTTCTTTTTTGGGGGAGGGTTAACTGGCTTCTCGGCTGTTCAAATCTTGTATTACATGCAGGTTTCAAGTTTCTTGAAAAACTGAATTCCTGAAGTCTGTGTGATGCACTAACACAGTTTCAAAGTATTTTTTCTCACATATATCTGAACTCAACATGGGACTACATATAACACAGTTAGGCAGTGAAACAGCTGCAGTCAAACAGAGGAATTGACTAAAGAGCATAATTCAGATTTAAAGATATGTAGAAATATATGTAGATATATAGAAATATGTGGAATATTAATGAACCTTTATAGAAGAAATGCAGACAAAAACTCCCTTGTTCCCTTACCAAAATATTGCTAAAGTCAAAATAATTTATTTCCTATAGAAATGTTCCTCAGTGCAGTGCCCATATAAATTACAGCAGACAAATTATTAAGTCAGTTTCTTAAGTCAGAGGAAAGCAACTTTATTCTAAAGACACTCAGAGATCTGTGAAATAAATTTTTTGAAGTTACCATGCAATTTCTTTATAGATAGCAACAAAAATTATATTAATCGACACCTTAAATGAAGATCACTCAACAGAACAAAAGGACAAACCTTTAAAAAGTTAACCTACATATGAGAAAACATATCTGTTTAGCTATCCTGCTTCAGATGTGTCCTAAAGACAGAAATCCCTCCCTAAACTCCACTGTTTGAGTGGAGTTTAACTCCACTATAGCAAGAGGCTATGGCCACTTGCTCAGATGTAGATGTCTCCACCACAGAAAACTGTCTCCACCAGATAAATCCCTCACTGTGCACTGCTGTGAATGAACGTGAGCAATGTTTGTGTGCAGCTTTGCATCTGGTCTGTCTCCAAGAAAAATCATCAGGTGAAGTTCTAGGAACTGTGGTGATTGCTATTATTAAACTGTCATGAAGGGATTCACCATTGCATGTTGATTTATGGACATGGATTATATTTAATTCTATCTGAAGAATCAAATAAGCAAACCTGAGAGCTCCTGGAAAGTAAAGTAACAAATATTATTGCTTTGTCAAAACATTCCTTCACTTCTGTTGTTTCAAATAAAATCTAATATCTCTGTTTCAAGCAGTGGTTGTATTAAACTTACACTGTGAGACAGCCAAGCCAATTACCATTCCAAAGAGGACAGAATATATCAGCATATTAAGCACAGTGGACTAAGTCCTAGTTCGAAAAACTAGGTATTTTTAAATTCCAAGAGTGACTTGGAGTAAAGCAAAAAAATTTTGTACAGTACTGCCAAAAAGCACATATATCAGAAACAGTACTTCCCCTAAAGTGAGGATTCTTTATCTGTGTGAGGAACCATAATTTCCTAAAATGCTTTTTAAAAAGTTCCTGGTCATTGTCCGATCATATCTCTTACTGTTAGGTACCCATTATTCTTTGACTCTAGGATAGAAAGTATTCGACTTCTTAAAAGATGTGTTATGACCTCAAATACGTTTTTTAGATCTGACTATGACTGGCTGAGACACTCCTAAAGGTAAGAATGCTGTGCAACCTAATGCCATAAATACTTTTCATTTAAACTTTAAATCAGTGGCAAAAGATTTCACACATTTCTCATCCAAGGAAGGATTTGAGCTGTCTGGCAATTCTCTTTAAACAGCATTTTTCTGAAAAAGGCCAAATAATCCAAATCAAAATTTTCAACAGAAAATTAACAGTTTAAATAAAACCTTAACTCAAAATAGAGGCCAAATTTATTTTTTAAAATAAATAAGAAAAAGGGAGGAAAGAAAAGAAAAGAAGCAGCTCCGTCTAGGGTATATCACCAGTGTAGGAAACCAAATTTACTACCTTCATTCTCCTTAAGATGAAAGGTATATCCTCAAAACTGCACTTTTCATTCTAGTTGTTAAATTTATTGGAGTGAGTCTCTGATTCCACATTGTATATTTGTAATAAAAGAACAATACTATGTTTACTGAATGTATATCTGTTTATTTCAGGTACGGCAGAGCAGAGAATTTAATCTTGTCTTATATTTTTCTGTATAGGAGCACAGGATGCTGCTACATAGCATAAGCTACTGGCTGCCCATCTCTGAGCCATGTTCTCTGTCTCTCTGACTCCCGCCTTCCTACTGTCCTCCTTTTCAATCCTAATGAGTAAATAAACAAAACCAGAAACATTTTTCACTGATCTGAAGTAGAAAGTACTTGAAGCTTGGGAAATTTAGAGAGGAAGACCAAATTAAAATCCACAACATGTGTAAAACTACTTGCAAAATCTACGTACTGCTTCTTTTTATAAAGTAAACATTTAATAATTTTTGCTGCTATGTTTTCCTCTGTCTCCTACATATTCAGCTCACACAAAACCAAAGATAGGGGTGTAGATATTATAAGATTGCCATCTTGGAAGGCTTTTGGAGCTTTCCCTTTTTCCAGAACAAATGACCTTTCTTTTCAGTGTAAGACTTGGCATAAAGAGTCCGGCAACTCCTACTTGCAGATTAATCCACAGAACACCGACATTAAATTTTGTTTATTTAAACCAAAATTACTGTCTTGTATTTTTTGGGGCCCTTCAGGAACTAAGAGTTCCTATGCCTCTTCTTCCTTAGCTGCTTTATATAGGTACTTACATTCTTACATATACATAAATATATATAGCTGTTTTTCATTAGGGAAGGAAGCTTTCATAGTTGCTGTTCTTTGTTCATTTATTGTTAAGGAAAGGCATTTTATGATACTTTTCCTGCCTGGCAGAAGGATTCAGCACAAAGCAGAAGTGTTGATGAATTTAGATTCAGAAATTGTGTCCAGATTTCTTGGGGCATGCTCTTGTGCTTCGGCCATGGACTGCATCTGTGCCACACACTGCAACACTGGGCAGAGGGATATGCTCTACACAAGTTAGTTTAAAAAATATTCATATGAGAGATCACACTAATCTCCTTCACAACGAAGCCTTCAATATCTAGAGAGAAAACATTTTCAAGAGTGATTCAGAAAGTAATATAAAGGCAGGTCTTCTATTGGGAGCCTCTATGTGCACATATGGCAAAACACTCATGTGACACAGGACTTCTACGATTTTATAAGTTTTTTAAAATTACGTTATTTGACAACAGTGTCCAATTAGAAGAGCACTTACCTAAGTAACTCCCCATTTTGGCTCTGCCCCATTTGAACCCTCCCCCTGCAAGTTTCTAGCCGTGTATTTATTATTTCTGAGATACAAGGTAAAATAAAATAAGACATCCTCAGCTAAATAGGACAGACTAAATAATATTTCAGGAATGTAGCAATGTGTTAGAAGGCTAGCTATTTTTTTTAAAATATAGGGGGAAGGGATAGGGAAAATATTAGGAGCAACAGCCATGTGCTAGAAATCTACAAAGCAACAATTATATGAAAACTATATAAAAGGCTTAGGCATCAAAATTATGAAGTAGCCTGCTTCTTTTTCAGAGAGAGTTTTAAACTATGTTACCATACATACTATGGATATTCCTATAATGACTACTTATACCAATATTCTAAAGGTGTACTTAAAACTGGATTCCTGTTCTATTTGTTGTGATGACAGAATTATATTTTCTCTTTATAGTCAGAGACCAAAGGAG
Source organism: Sylvia atricapilla (assembly GCF_009819655.1). Taxonomy (NCBI): domain Eukaryota; kingdom Metazoa; phylum Chordata; class Aves; order Passeriformes; family Sylviidae; genus Sylvia; species Sylvia atricapilla. The sequence continues at coordinate 56,932,509 of NC_089174.1, read as the reverse complement.
ATGCATTCAATCATGCCTTCCCATAAATGACAGTCCCTTTTCCTATTTTCTGTTGAAAAGGGTATTTCCTTGAATATTTTTCCTCACTGGGCTGTCAGCAGGAACAGAGAGATTGTAAAATACAACCCCTACTTCTATATGATATTATTTAACATAGCTTTACTTTCTTTATTCAGTTATGCTGTTGGGAACTATTTATGTATTGAATTTCAGCAGGTATCATCCATTTTTTCTTGTTTGGTCGATCACCACACAGAATGAGAGAAATTTAAAGTTAAGTTCAAGCAATAGCAAGATAGGATTTGTGTGAAAATGAAATGAAAATGTATCCAGCTACTAACGGTCTGAGCACTCTGCAGTGCTTATAAACACATCTACAACTGATTAAGTAGGCTGGTGTGGAACTCCTCACAAGGCATTGCTTGGAAGGCAAAATGAAACTACAACAGTGCATGCTACTTAAGCTTGAGAAGCAGCAGCCTTGACAAAACAAAAGTGTTTTCAGAATGTAGCCTGAACAGGTTTCACATAGCTGAGAAAGTGTTCAGACTATATTTTGAAAACATTTTCAAGAGGCTGGCAGAGGCAAGGCTGATTTAAATGTTGGATTATATTTCCAACTGAATAGATGTGATAATTATAGGTCCTGTAAGAACAGGCAATGTATGTGAGGTACACACAAAACACTGCCCTGGTGTAACCCTTACATTCCTCCAAATTAGATCTGTTACTACAGTAATATCTATTGTACTTTAATTTCAGTGACTGACCAGCCATTACTTTGAAATTACACCCCCTAACCAAGAACTCTTTGGGGCTACTGAAGAAATTGTATACCATAGAAATAATAGACTACTATATTGCAGCAATAAATAACAATAATAATAATAATAATAAGCATATAAGAAATTCCTGAAAAACAATTGTAAGCAAAGGCATACCTTGTAACAGTTTTCCTAATCTGGTATTTAAAATCACCATAATATCTCATCACAAAGCTTTGAGTGATCACTCCAATACAGGGAAGAGAACACAGTATGGACAGTGAACTCTTTTTTTTTTTTTTTTTTTTTTTTTTTTTTTTTTTTTTTTTTTTTTTTTTTTTTTCCCAAAGAAAGCACTCATATAACCTAGGCATACTTTAATTATTAAGAAAACAGCTATACCAAATGCTAAAACACTGAGGGTTAATTTACACTTCAACTTGCAACATATGCCTTCTAATAATTTTTTTTCCTTACGTCACTATTAGTAATAGTATGGATGTAAGCATTCACCATCTAGTTCTCTTTTTGCTTGAAATGAGCCTAATTTCAAAAAAAATCCTTGAAGTGTCTCTAATGTGTAGTGTATTAGTCACCCTATCTTTTACAGATTAAGCTCTTCGGCATTATAGGAGAAATCATCTGCTGCATACTGGCATCAAGCAAAAGCAGATTCATAAACTCTGCCCTTAATCTCTCTTTCAGTTTTCTTCCAATTAGAAACAATCTTTCGCTGATACTCTAATTAATACTTACATATTAAAATATTAGGCATTATAGCATAAATCATCTGTTACATTCTTGCGTAAAGCAAAACTGGGTTTGTAAGCCCTTGCCCTTAATCTTTCTTTCAATTTTCTTCCATTTAAAAACATCTTTCCCCAATACTCTAATTAATGCAAATGATATTCATGATTAGTTAGTATTATGCTAATCTGAGCCCCAAATTTCCCTAAATCTGCATGGTGTTGTCTGAGTACCAGATTGCTTTGGATTCCTAAGTAAAATTACATTAGCCTGCCAGCTGTACAAAACACCATGATAGAGTAGAAATCCAAGCAAATAATCAAGATTACATTAGTTTTGTTTCTTAATGAACAACTGTTTGCATTGGGGATTACAGACAAATTATGATTTTCCTCTCTGTACCCAGGCAGCCAGGCATCTGTTGAGAAGTTTTATTTTTTTCCTGACTAAATAAATTTAGTAGAGCTAAGACAGAGAGATGAGTCTAATATTTCACGTAATTGAATTTTTTCCATTACAAAGCAATCAGCACTCCGTGGCTCACTGCTAACCTTGAACTCTCTCTTCCACTCCAGCCTGGAATGCAGGAGAAACTTGAGAAACATTTTTTTTTTTTTTTTTCAGAAAGTCATCAGTCACCCAACTTCTCCTCTCTTCCTACAGAAGCAGATTATGTACTTTATAGTCATATCTGCTTGCTGTTACACCTTGAGCCTGTTTCCCAAACCATGCTGCCGCAACTTCTGCTGCTCTGATATATAAACCATGTGCAGCCAAAAAGCATCGTGTGTGGAAAACAGAGCATCAGGCACATGCCTGTCTGAGTTAACAGTGCACACAGGGAAACTAAGCCAGGAAAGTTGTGTGATAATGAACATGGTACCACCAAGGCTGCTAATCTTTAAAGTATAACAACAAAGTACAGCTCTGTATACCTACACAATTTAGTAGCCTGTTCAACTTTGTCCCTGATTCATGTCAAACTCCTATAACATGCTTGTTGTAATATTCTACTTATCCAATTATGCTCCTAAAGTACAGGTTTACTCATTTTTCCATGCACTAATCTCCAATACTCACACTGTAACAGCTCATTATTTTTGGGAAAAATACAGTATCCTGAAAGGAAAAGAAAGGCTCTGATACATTCACCATTGTGTATCAAGACCTGATTATAAGATACAAGTAGCAAGTTAATTGTGATCAATCTGTAGAATTCAGAGCAATAAACAGTGGATGACAACACAAAGTAGCAGCAAAATAATTCTGCACGATTTCCTTCCTCATATCAAAATCTATTTTTAATATTAGAGCTCACTCTTAGCCTATGTATAAAAATATGCACTGAAGGGCACTGCCACTGTTGTGGAATTTACTTGGAAACCTTACCTTTATAAATTCTAGAACATAACCTTCTTTTCACTTCATTTAAATAGCCAATTCAGTCAGTTTTAATTAAGTTTAGCAACAATACCTGAAGTAAAAGAGTAAATTAAAGTGACAATTGTCTTTTCTATTTATAGCCAAAAATACACCTTTCAGATTTTCTTCTCTACTTTTTCAAGTTTCTTATTTCAAACGACTGCAGAAAAATACCATTCTAAATCTGATATTATATGCTGTCAAAAAAAGGACACAAATCTAAAAAATCTGCATATAAACTGTACAGCAAATGTTATTAAGATTATCATGTTATAAAAGTCATTTGAGAGCTTATGAAAAAATCTAAGTGACTTCCAAAATGCTTTGGAAAAATTATTTGCTAGGATACCAAGTCTGAAACAGGTGAGCTGCAATTCTGTCTTCACTGGGTCTTATTAGATGCAGCTTAAATTGGAGGAAGATTAAATCAGGCCTTTTATTTGAGAAATTGCCTAAGAATCAGTTCAGATATTCTCCCTTCCATGCTTGTCACATATTGTACTTCTATATGGATATTATTTTGCTGTTGGCAATGTGTATGGAAAATTAAGATAGTCACTAATATTAGTCAAGGAGAAGACAAACTTTACATCAGATACCAAGAAATTTTAATTACACATCAGCATTCTTTGGGATGTAGAGACTGACAAACACAGTATAAAAAAAAAACAGGGAGTATAGCATGTAAATAAAAGAACTCACTCCAAGAAGGAAAGGCATCTTTCAGAGTTAAGGCCCCATACAATTTTTGCTGTGGTAAAAGGCCTGAATAATCAATATGCTATCAAGTGCAGGTACTATGTCAGTTAATGATACATCAGTTTGCTTATTGATTTGTGAAAGTACAATAAAATTAATTATATTCTTCCCTATCACTTTTCAGTAAAATAACTTGAGATAATTCTTGTAGCACTATGGAAAAACACATCCAGATGAAGTGATCTGAAGATATGAACTTCATATGAAGTTCATATCTTCATAAGTTCATATGAAGATATGAACTTCAGGTAAGACTTTTTAGTAATTCAGAACTTACCTGTCATTGCTATTAACACGTTCACATTGCACACACTAAAGTAAGATTTTGCACCTATTATCTGGGCAGCAGTATTAACCACAGTGTCATTTTATTGAGAAAGTATAAAAGAACTTCTCCCTTTTCTCACTGTCAACTACTCCTCATCTAAGGTAGTCTCAGACTTAAGAGAAACTCATAATGTTTTCCCCTCTGGAATAATTTCCAGGTTCATAACTAATTTCAGTGCAAAGAATGTATTTTTATGACAAGTCACAGCATGAAGTTGGAGCAAGACACATCATTAACAGGATTAAAGTGAAAACCTTGTTGGTGGGAATGAACTGAAATAGCTACTGAAGTCTTCAATATTAATTCAAATTAAGCAAATGGCTAATCGAGTTCAGCTTCTCCCCCTAGAGTCCTAACCTGTCTCTCAAACTTGCTAATTATCAGTACCAAGGATGGGAAACTCTTGGGCTTTAGAATTGTGTTATGGCCTTGTAGAGCTGAGATTCAAGTCTAGGTGTAAAGTGAAATCCAGGGCTGCTGCTGCTGGTTCTACTGTGGTTGTTGAGTGGATAAATGGCAGCCTTTGGACCAGATCTACTGAATTTCTCCTAACACTGGGCCTGTGAAAGTGCACTCAAAAATAAATTTGATTGGTGGGCTAAGAAACTTGACAATATGTTTATACAAACTTATGTGGACCATGTTCTCCTTTCTTAGCATTAAAGGGCACTGCATTGCTTCTCTAGCCAGAGAGATGACAGCTCTGTGAAAGCAATGGCTGATGTAAGTACAGACCACAGCAATATTGTGGCCAGCAGAAAACCCATCACCATTTCTCTCCAGTATCCTCAAAGATTCTTCCACTGACAAAGCCCTGATTTACAAACACTCATGCAGGAACAGTGTTGTGGCTCGGATGCTGAGGCAGTAAACACTGCTTAAGAAACATCAGTGTGTCTGCAGAGATGCTCTGAGAAATAAAAACCCCATCAGATTTTTAGGATGGTGCAAAAAATCTCAGTGGTTTCTGAAACTGTATAAACTTTTGCTGTCAGGTAGCACAATGATGCCTTTATGCATGGAATGAGCACACTCAGATTTATCTGGTGAATGAGTCTTATTTAATATCCCTTAACTGGTGATTTTTGAAGGTGCTATAAAAGCAGAGTTTCTCAAAACACATAAAAGGTAGGTAGAGCAAACAAACACTAGTCAGCCAGAGCAAATGGAGTATGACTTGTTAAATGGGACAACTTGGCAGTTCCACAAAAGGAAGATTAAGCATTTCAAGTGTTTAACTGGTTTAGTTTAAAGACACAGTATTAAAGAATTCAGTTCAATCCTCTATTTGTTTTTAAGGTGAACTTAGCTCCTATATTGCATCCACTATTCTCAAGATACAAGATTTCGGTAACATCTTTATTTTACAGATTTCTTACCCTAAATGAAAGATCACATAACTTTATTGGTTCAAATTTACTATGTGAAATAAATCAGAAGTCTTTATTATATGGAAGAAATTAAAACCCTTCCAATCTCATTTTCTTGAGCACTGAGGAAATTTACATCAAGTCCAACCAATCTAAGCACAATCTTTCTTTGACTTACAAAGAATTAAGTTCACCTCCACTGGAAGGTAATATTGTTCTATATTCCCTAAGTGAATCATCATTTGAAATGATGCTACATAGAAAATCTCCCCCTTAGTGCTGAACATCTTTGAGAAACTGATATTCCACAATGACAATCACAATGATGTGATGTTTGACATTGAACCTATGTTTTAACAACATAGATCTATCACTGCATACTACTTCAAGGACAGAAAAACTTATTGATTACATTGAACATCCAGAGGAACATTTCGATGACATTGCAAAGTAAAGGATCTGTTAAAATATTGATGATGCAGTTTTGTTTTATTTTGAATTCTGAACAGCAGGAGTAAAATTTTAACACAATCACATCACTGCATCACAGCAAGAAGTGTTAAAGTTGCTATTAGCAGTTCATAAAGAAAATCAAAGCTAGCTTCTAAACTTAAAGATTTTGGTCTTAAAGATTTGAAAGAACTGATTTTATCAGTTCACAGTGAAGCTCTTTCTTCTTCAAACTATCTTTGCCTTGATGCTATAATCTCAGTGCCAGTTGTAGCTAACACCTAGCCATGTCTTTTTTACAATTACAAAAGGAATGACCTACTCACTTCTTTTTCTCTGAGTAACTTCTGTTACTGAATTAAATTGCACTAAGAAATTGCAGAAAGCTTCACCTGCCTTTTATTTAGCACTGCCATTTCTCCTGATTTTGCTTCATTCATGACTGTAATTTTATTGTCTTACACTAGGATCGTGAAAATATATCTTAAAGAGTAAATGTTTTTTGACAGAATTTTCAGTATATTAGTGACAAAGCATAGCAAAACCAGCTTTATTTCTTCATTATTTGTATTCAGTCATTGTCAAGTAACATTGGAGACTAAATTCCAGCTAGAAAACAACAGTTTTTTTCACATAATTATTCTTTTTTAAAATGGAGTAAAGAAATCAAGTATCTGGAGGGAAAAAAAAGAAAGTGAAAGAATCAAGTGATAACTTCAGAACAGAAAAAGCAACTTTATTACGAGTTGCACAGAATTTCTGTAGGTCCTACAGAGGGTTCAGGTACAGCAAGGTGCCACAGCCTGGTTGGAACATATATTTCTTCAGTCATAATACATGTTTAGAGAAGTTACAAAGGAAAACTATAATTGAATATATACATGAAACACCAATGCAATGTTAATTACACCTTAAATACTACAGTTGTGTAAATCTCAAACACATTATTGAAAGTACAATTGAATTTTACATGCTGTAGAGAGATGCTTTAGAATTACATAGTTGCTTTCTCCTGATTTTAGTGAACTTTGGGTCATGCCTTAGCCAACACAGTGCACACACCTTTAGATACACAGTCACAAGCACACTTTCACACAAACTAATGTTCATAGTAGTGTTGACATACAGTTTTCATGGTAAGAAAACTATTAACATTGCCAGAGTGATTAGACAAACCAAGGCACTATCAGACTCCTAGAGTAGAGCCCTGGATAAAAGTATGAAGCACATGCAGAAAAAGTTACTTTGCTGAGAAGGTGCTGCAACTGCTAAACACCCCACAGTAGCAAATCTAACTGGAAACACATTCATAATGTGTCCAAAGACAGAGGAGTTAGAGAAATACATGCGCGTCAGTAATCACAAATGCATTTTTCTGGTTAAAGGGACATATTTTGGTTTGAAATCAGCAATGAAGGAGTGTTGAAAGTGATCAACGTCACCTTAATTAAGGTGATCAACATCACCTTAATTCTACGTTAGTGCATGCTGTTAGTATGTGTGTAATGTATGTGCACTGCTACAGTGTTTTTCCTCGATGAAGGAAGATTATTCATTCCATAATAAAAAACATTAAACAATAGAGATGAACATGCATTCAGTATTTAGACTTCTCCCTACAGACCTTTCTGATTTTAAATAAATTTATTCTGAGTTGTCCTATTATACAGAGTACCTGAGCCAAATATTTTCTATAGACAGAAATGCAATGGTTCTGAACAAGAAATAAAAACTATATACTTATAGCATCTCATAAGTCTAACAAACACATCTTCAAAAAGATGTCTTGTGGCTCATCATTCAGAATTATAATCATTCTATAGCCAGTAAATGATCTTGCAGTATGTTTTATATACTGTTGGCACTTTTCATGCAAAGGAAACTGAAAAATAAGTCATGGATATAACCTTCTATCCTTTTACCCAGTCCTCCCCCTGAAATTTATAGAATTAATATATGGTGTTCTAGGTCCATGAATAAGCACAGCATGTTCAATATGTCCACAGTTATACTGACATTTGTTTCTAAATCATTTAATTAAAAGTCATTATTGAGAACAAAGGATTCATAAACAAGCTGTACATCTGAACAACTGATGGAGTTGTTGTGTTATGAATATCATTTTAATCCAAATTAGAAAACTGCACAGATGTGCTGCTGCAAAATATTGACATACTGTAACTCCCCTGGAATGTGATTGACATTTGTGTTAAACCAAAAAGTACATTAAAACCTGGATTTGCTAATAAATTCAGGATTGGAATAATTATTTTTAATGCTGAAATATAGCATCTAAATTGTTATTATTTCAACCTCCACTTGAGATTATATGCCCTATTAATACAGTCTTAATACAAGGTGATAAACTTTTTACTGACAGATTTTTTATTCCAAAATTTTGTTATGATGTTTTTGATCATCAGATCAAGCCATTAAGCATAACAAAGGGTTATAGACTAGACCAGTGTTATAGACTATACAATAGACCAGAAGTTTTTCATTGTCTCTGGATTGTTCTTAATAAAACCCGTGATTTCAATACTTTTTCCCAAGACTTTGAACAGACAGTTCTTCATTATCTGTACTGCAGATGCATGTAAATTTGTGTATAAAAATAGGATTTTAAGATTAGGAAGAAGAGATTTTCTTTAGAATATGTATTTTCCCTCTATAGAATTTCATGAAAATGATCAGCAAATCAGAGACACGGTTTCTGACTTAAGCATAGATTTAACAAAATAGCTTTCAATAGATGTCTTAGATGTAAATATTTGGAATTTTTCCCATAAGAAAATCCCAACACCCTATTAGCACAGTCAAAAAATTTTCTAACTAAATATTCAAATTTTAATTTTGAGATCTGTAAAGCAATGAATTATTAAATTTGTAAAGTCAATCACAAAACATAATTATTATTATAATCCCAGATGAATCATTTGTCATTAGTGAAGGGACAAGGAAAAAATATCTAGTGTTTCTATGGGTATCATTCTCTTAATCACCCTCATCAGCATTCCTCCTCACTTTATAAACTGGAGATTTTACAGCATATAATGTTTCTAGATTATTTCCCATTTCTACTGAACAGTACTTGATAAACAGATTCTATCTGCTCATTTCATGTTTTTTCCCTCAACAAAAAGTTTAATGTAAAAATACGATTCACAACTTAGATGGTCATATTTACGCAATCTGAGGGAGAGAACCAGTTAACAGTTTTCTATATATTCAGTTATTTAGTATGTTAAAAGTTTACTTTTGTTTGCATTTGGTTGTTTATTGCATTCTCAGTAAAACTTTTGCCCTTTTGTGTTTTAGTAAATATGCCGGCTTTTCAGGAGAACACAGATGGAGACTGTGTAATTTATGTTTGTTTGGTTGTTCCCTGACAAACCACATGTTGTTATTGTAGCCTAATAAAAGGATATGAAGGAAATAAACAGTAAGATAGGAAACAAAAAGCACCCTAAAACCTTAACAGTCATTCCACTTAATTTAAAGAAAGAGACAGAATGTTGTCTTCCTTGACAAGAATAGTTCAATGTAATTATTTTAAAATTATCAAAAGCCAATATTCTAGGTTTTTTCAAATAGAATTTGATACTAATATTTACATGCTGCAAAACAGTTATAGACAGCTTATGTATCATAAAATTCCACTAAGTTTATAATGATGCCTGTCATAAAATTTGTTAATTAACTTTTTCATAACTATGAGTAACCGTTTTATACAATATTTCCTATTCCACAAAAGGCATTTACAATTCTTTGTTTGTTTGTTTTACAATCATTCAAGAAAAGCAGAAGCAGAAAGAAGAAGTCTGTCTTCCTTGGTTTTTTCACTCAGAAGTCTTAATGTTTTACTCACGCTGCATATTTTGGATAGGAATTTGCTGTATATAATTATACAATTAACTCTGTGATAGCATTTTGCACACTATGGCATTGCAGTATGAGGTTTTTCTTTTCTGAGAGACAAAAATCAATATTGCACATGGGTTTGCCTTAGATTTTACAGCCACAAATTTCTATGTTAGAAATATGATGCAAAATAGAATGCAGAGCTAAAATATCATTGGATTTTTACCCAAACAGAACAGTCAAGTATTCTTAAATTCCCTTTCCAAAATGTGCATGAAATACACACTCAGGACAATGAACATTTATATTACATGTATTTTACAGATTATCATTCAGGATAAAATACTGCAGTGAAAGTATTGATTTTCTTTTCCCTTTGGAAGCAATGCATCCCACTTAAAGCTATCCTTAGTGAATACTATATTAAACTTAAGATGTGCTCCTTAATAAAAGCAAGCCTTCATACATGCAATATTAAGGAAATACACAATGCAAACATTTCACAGTGTGTATATCTAAATATCTGTCAGTCACTTTAACAGCCCTTCTCAGTAAAGTACAAAATTACAAGAAGAAAATCTCATTAAAGATAAAAACATGAATTGAAAGATTATACTAAACAGGGTAACCCCCAGCAAAATAGCAGGCTAACAAAACAGCTTCTCATAATCCACATTCTACTGCTCTTTTTAAAGTTACCCCAGTAGTTCAACAAGTAGCAAAGACAGAATAATTCTTCTTGCCTGTGTTTAGAAACTTGAGAAACAATCACAAGTAAAAGCATAATTTAAATTAAATACTCCCTTCAGGTATGATACCCTCACAGAAGGCACGTATCAAGATCCACCTTTGGAAAGATAGCGAAGTCCTTGCAAAGCAGTGTAAGAAGGCAGTTATAATCAGAAACCTGCCTTCTGTCCAGGCACTGAGATGTGCTCTCCACTGGCGCTCCCCAGACCCACTGCCCAAGAATAAAGTGCCTATTGTCTCAGCACTGTACTAATTGTAAAAACACAATGCATGCAGTAAGCATTACAGTTATCCAGACAAACAAGCAAAGGCAATCAATGAAGGAATGAAAAGGATAAAAATATGCCACCAGACAAAGCAACCCAAGAATGAAATTAATATTCATAATGGAATGCAAGCCAGCCGAATATCCCTTTCATGGCATGGCTGTTGCATACAAGAGACCATTGTCCACAAGTGAAAAAATCCGTATGTGGAGAAAATTTCATGTAGTTCTGCTAAGGAGAAAAGCTTTTCATTCCCAAAATACTTTATCCTGGTCTCACTGTTTTGATTAAGTAAAGTCTTGGGCTCTTTTGCCTGGTAACATTAAAAAAAGTTGCCTCTCAGGGTCCACCTCTCCCTGAGTTCAATAAGGTTTGCTTTTTTTCCAGCTCTCTGCTTTCATTTGCAGCTGTATAAATATGAACAAAAAAGCCATGCTCATCCAAACAAAGAAAAAATTGACTGAATATGCATATCCTCATTAACTAAATTTAATTATGACAAGCGGCATATTAATCAGTAGTTGCTCCAGTTACTGCATTCATTGGTAGGGAGGAGGACTCCAAATTAAAGAGAAGCGTGGGGGACAATCGCATAGTGATTAGGAGGCTGCTCACAACATGATACAATACACTTTCTAAATAATTATTCAGACGAAACAGAATAAAGAGGCAGATTGCTCTATTTTTTAAGAGACCAACTCAAGAACAATTAGCCAAAAGCATGATGACAAGACTGTTTTCTTTTTTTCCGTGACTGCTTCCACCTCCACATTCTCATACCAACTAGCCTGGCAAACTAAAAAATTTGCATTTCACAGGGTGCAAGGGTAGGGAGGAAATAAATAAATAAAAATAAAAAAAAATTAAAAAAAAAAAAAAAAAAAAGAGAGAGAGAGCTGAGGAGAAGAAGAAATAAAATGGAGAAAGAAAAAGAAAAATCCCATGCTGTACTTGCTGCTGTTTTAATGAGAAGGCCCACGCCCCTACAGCACCAGAGAAATCCTATCTATCTCACTGTGATGTTGGGAGCTCTGAAGGAATCACGGAGCTGCAGCTGCAAAATGCGCGCTCTGAACTTTGCAGCACGTGCATTGCAACAGTGAAGGAGGAGTTCAGAAAAGAAAAAAGCACTTCCAGGGAGAGGTAAAAAGTTATCACACCAACTTACCATCCACCAGGTCCTGGCTGACATGTCATAGCAAAGCTGCCATTTTATGGAGCTATCCGATGCTTTTCCTGCCATTATGCTGTCAGCAACCTTCATCAGATGCAGCTCAATGGAAGATAAGACACCCAATCAAGAAAACATCAGCAGTGGCTTGCTGGGCTACATGTAGGCCAATCCTTATCACACTGCATCATGGGAAAAGCTCCTTTATTAGCAAGAACTCCAACCTCACCAATATAAAGACAAGGATCAGGTCTTTTTCTTCTTTTTTTTTCCTTTTCTTTTTTTTTTTCCTTTTGTCTGAAGGGACTGGTGAACCAGCCAGCGTTCTTTGTGTATCATGTGTACACCAGTTCAGTATCTCGCAAGTGGGCGGCTAGCTGCACTGCTGGGCTACACGGACTTCAGTTTATTTGCATTCTTCTCAGTTGCATATTGTTTGACATGATCCATGGTCTGCTCTGAGTATAAGAAAAGAGGGGAAAGAAATTATTCTGAATCAGTATGTCCCCCAAGAAGGACAGATTGGTCCGTTGTCACAGTGGGGCCCTGGCCCAGAGGTCAGAGCACACGTGTGCGCACACGTGGGTCTGGGCGCCCGCACACGCGTGCACAGGTGGGCGCCCCGGGAACACACAGGTAGCAGCTGCAGCTGGATGCGACAGGGGCTGCCAAAGGCTACAAACTCTGGAACTGGACATATGGAAACAGTTTAACTCTTTGCAGTCAGCCTTTAGCAAGAAATAGGAAGGCTGTAAGTACTCAGAAGGAGACAGGAGTGGGTGTAGTTAGAATTTCAGTGACACAGACTTTCCTCCTCTCTTTCCCATGGATGGTCTTGATCTCATCTGCTCTGGATGATCTAGCTGCGAAGGGGGAGGTGAGTGGGGAGGGAACTATTTTAATCACGACTCCCTTCTGCCCCACAGCTTCGGGTCATTTGCCTCTTCTACATACCACCACCAGCATAAGAAGGCATTCTTCTTGCAACATTTTCCTTGCAGGGCTTTTCCCCTAATGGAAATTTTTTTCATTCCCTGAAGAAAGGACTAGCTTAGAAGAACAAATAATTCTGACTTCGTTTTAAGGCGCAGAAAAGAAAAAGTACATATATAAGCACACAAAGGAAATCAATAAACCCTGGCTTACATTTAAAAGATGTATAAAGAAGGACCATGATTTACCAGTCTTGGATGAAGTGATCAGCATTTTTTACTGAGGTATTGCAGATTCTGTATGTGCCTTACCAATAGATCCATCTTTAGCAAAAACCAAAACAAAGCAATCACCCTGTCCACCCTCTCTAAAATTTTGCCTTTAAAATTTACACAATAAAATAGTAACAATAACAGTAATAACAGCAAAGCAACAGCAACAACAATTGTTTTTATTTTATGATTACTACTATTTTCTCTTTTTTTCCCTTGTTTCCACAAGGTCAGCTCCTGAGTTAAGAGCTCATTTATTTAGGTCCTGAAACACTGACAGAACCTAATGACTCTCTGAGCCAGTTCAGAATGCTGGAAACAGAACATCTCTGCAGCAGCACCCAGTATGTCAAAAGATAAGAGCCATTTTTCTTTTTCCCTGTGTGCTATTGAGGTTGGCCTGCAGCCTCAGTTTCTCAGTTGTTTTAAATACACCGATGAGGGGAGCATCAAAAAAGTCAGACCAAAAATAATGGGGATTTTGGACATTCCAATCCCCTAAATTTGCATAGCTCTTTTTCTATTTTTCTAGAAGAGTTTCTGTACAAGAGATGAGGGTGTTTCCTTTTAAATTTCATTTCGGTCACAGTAATCAATTGGGACATGAGAAAATTTGTGAATACTGTAAAATCTGCCTATGATCAGGTGTTCAGCACACTTAGACCACACAGGAGGGATTAACTCCAGCTCTTCACCCTACATCATGCTCAAACAAGCTGGCTTTTTGATAAACATTATGAGGTATGGAGAGCACCAGCAGCAGAGCTTTATCCAGGTTTTGGCAAGAAGTGCACAGGCAGATGTCCTGAGGCTGAATCTTTCACGTGACCTTTACTAACAGGCTCATCATAGTGGGACTACAGAAACCAGTCAGCTGTGGCTGTGAGATAAACCCTGGACATGTGCTTTCACACGTAACCCCTAACTTCAAACATGCTAACAAGCATATTTGCCAGCACAAGGGAAAATGGGACTGACTGACTGAAGACGGGGATTCTCTGCTGTTTCCTACCCACTGAAGTCTGCTCACAGGTGAAGAGACCAATTGCTTCAGCCACTAATCTGCCTTACTAGGGCAATTCACAAATCCCCAGCAGCACTGTGACGGCTGGGAGTATGAGCCCACACTTTAGGTAATCATGAGCCAGTTCACTGTGCTTAAAAGAGGATAAAAGTTTTATCACACGGTAGCTAGCTGAGAGGTCTCAAGCTGCTCTCAGATGCCCAGCCTACAGCAGATCAAATCTTGCAGCAACTTCTACTAAGTCTTCAGTGAAACAGTGGAGCTACTCCATCTCAGAGAGCTCCTGAAGTTTCAGGAAGACTATGCATCTCCTGTAGCCACAAGCACCACTTGGATATTTGCTTTTGTACATCCAGGAATGAGAGAGTTAAAGATGATCTTCCCTTCGGCTGCTGCATGTTGCCTTCTGGCATCACCTGAAGGCAAAATGGGGATTTCTGGCGCCCAGGAAAACAATGCCTGCCGTGCTGGTCAGTGTGTGCTTCCCGTACACATGCTGCTCCCATGCCTTCTGCCTGCTGGGAGGTCTGCCTTTTTCCCAGCCATGTCTGTTTTGCAGATGGGATTTTTTTAATTCTGTAATATGTGCAGATACCACATGTCCTGTGCAGCTTGAAGATACAGTCATAACCATAACAGACACATACAGGTCATTGGACAAAATTTTCCAGATTACCTCCTTTTCCTGTCAGAAAAAGACAGATTTATGAAGAAAGCATATAGTACAATATGCTTGTTATGTAACAGCAATGAATTTCAAGGTAATTCAGACTTCCACACTGATATGTCTGGAGGTTTTCAAATGGAATAATTTGAATTTTCAAGCGAGCTGGATTATTCAAATTAATTTTTCAAGTGAATTTGACCCAAATTTCTTTTGGCTAAACATTTTTTAAAATATTTTCAAATTAAAAAAAGGCATGTATGAAAATATAAAATTTGGCAGAACTAAAATCTGTTTCATATTTAAAATAAATAAAATGCAAGCTCACCCATTTCTAATATATGTCTTCCTAACACATTAAGAACTAATTGCCAATCTGACTTTTCCCCAAAGGTTTAGGTTTTTGCAAGGTTTGTTTTCTCTAGGCTGACTCAGCTTTTGATCTTTCTCCAGGGAACAATTCCATTTCATACCCAGAAGGAACCTTCAGGAATGCTTTAATTTATTTCTGTAAGGTCCCAACACCTACTAACAGGCTCAAAGAAAGAATTCACAGTACGATCCTCAAAAGGATAGGCAGTGCTGGGACACAGAGACCAAAACTAGTATTGTAGATTTATGCAATTGTAGAGAACAAACCCATCCACGCCTGTACACACGCACGGGAGCTGGGTGGAAGCTGGGAGACCAGTCCCAGCTATTTACAGTGACAGATTTTACAGGCTTTACATAGGTGTATGGAAAGTCCCTTTGGCCTTCCCTTCTTTCACCAGGTGCACATACAGCCCTGCTTCAGACCATCATGGGAATCCAGAAGGACTGGTGATCCTAGAACCTAACAGTTCTTGAGAGACTTCCTCACACTGTTCCTCAGCATGTACTTTTCCCTGTTTCTCCTGCTGTTTTATATTTTAATTCATCAGTAAATATTTTAATTCAACACCATTGGCAGCTGCAAAACCTGTTGAAATAGACTCACACAGAAGCATCCTTAACAGCACAAGGCTGTTTCATTTCTATTAAGGGAGCAGAACATGGCTACAGAAGCCTGACAATCTGCTGCCTTTGACTGATTTATGTACCCTGGAAAAAATAAATTGGATTATTCCTTCATAATGTAGCAATAATGGGGGTGGGGAATAACTGCTATTAACTTTGCTTAGCCTTTATAATTTTTTTCATTAGTAAAGAGAAAAATTTTTTAAAAAAATTAATTAAGCCATGGCAGTATTTGCCCAAAAAACATCTCTGCTGGCTGCCAGAGTGATAAAAAAACATTATTTCTATGAAGCCATTTACTGGGCATCTTAAAACCAGACACTTCCACCTTAGTACTTTCTTCATTGTGGGTAAAAATACTTCCTCTTTTATGAAGCTCTAGGGTGTCCAAGACATGGCAGGATTCTTTCAGGGGAGTGAAGAGCTCCACAGTTAAGTAATAAAGATTCCTGGCAGAGGATCCAGCAGAAGCCACAACAGTATCACTGAGATTAAATATGAAGGCTGACAGAGAGACTGACTAATAGTGTCCTTCCAACTCCCCTATTTTTTCTCCTGTCACAAGTGCCTGCTAGTCTTCAAAGCCTAGCACAGCAGTACTTTGGAACAGGCAGAAAATACAGGAGGGAGCAGGTACCACATGATGGCTTAACTTGAAAAATGGCTAGTGATACAATATCATTATGTCCAAAGAACTGATGCAGCTTGTATATCTATGTATATATGCTTGTGGGCTATGATATACTGCAAATTGGGCAGAAGACAGTCAGATAGCAAATGAGGGAGACATGCCCATGAGCTGGAATGTTCAATTGTACATTCTAAGGCCAAGAAAACTTTTCATTAATGTTGCTTCCATCAAAATAATCTATGTGCAATAATGAATCCAATGCACAATAAATCAAAATGCTAAACTTCTAGCATTCTTTTACTTTTATTTCTTTTAAAAGTTTATGAAATGCAGTACTTAACTTTTTCTGTGTCTAAAAATACTTTTCCCAAAGGAAAAACCATTATTCAAATGTGAAGGTGGAGTTCCATTTGCCATTAAAAAAAAAGTTTGATATTTAAGAATTGTGTGTCTCACACAAGCATTCTTTATTCAGTAAGTGCCTGTTTCATGAAGAGAGTAGCCTTTAATGTTCAGTACAGAATAATACTCTATCCATCTCATTTGTGGATTGGATTTCATCCCCATGAGCAATGTGAGAATCATACAAATCTGAATTGTATCCCCCGAGATTCAGTGCTAAGAAGCCCAGTAATAAATGGAGGTCATTATGCTGCCTGCTCACAGTCTCCTTAGAAGAAAGGATGGATTCTTTTCACCTTCTCTTTGAAGCAAGGGGCACACTGGTAGGCTTTATCAAATACAGTACACTTCTGTAACTGGATGTGGAGCAAGCACTTTGCTTACAGCCCATCTCCAGTTCAGCGGCTGCCAAAACAGGTCTATCAGCCAAAACCAAAACACTTACATTGTGTCCACTGTGAGCTGGTGTGGGCAACAGTAAAAGCAGAGGGCTCTAGGGAAAGCAGAGCCCTTACCCCAGTCTGAATTGTAAATCTGAGGAGGCAGGGTAGGTGCTAAAAAAACACAAAGCTGATTGCTGCCCTTTCCTAGGACATTGTAAGCAGTAAAAGTTTGGAACTTACAGTATTGAAAAACCACGTATGCCATATATGTATCAGTTCACAACCGCTGCTCTTCTCTCAGCTAGCTCTACCCCATTCTTTTCACACCTCACAATCTCTAATAATTTTCTACATCTCTGGGCTAACTCAGTTTATTACTTGGACATATTAAAAATTATGTCTCTCTAAAAGAGTCTAGATGGGTTTCCTTTATTTAATACATCATGGAACTCAATTATCTCCAAACAAAAAGTAGGTTGGCATATTTTCTTGATGCAACACATTCCTAGTCTATTTTAGTTCCATTTTAGATTCATTTTTCACAATTTTACTTGTTCCAAATATATGTTTCTATGTTTATTTTAGCATTAATTATAGTTTGGTTTGAGAGGAGGCTAGCTCCGAGACTTTTCTGCCTTGTCATCCCTTTTAACTCAGGTGTTTCCTTTGCTTGTAATCCATCAGAAGTCACAACCTTTCTTCCTAATTTGAGACTTAAAATCTTTGCTAGTGACTTTGCAGTTCTGTATGTTGATTTGCATTGGTCTTGTGTGGCAAGGTTTGGGTTGTGGGAGGCTACAGGGGTGGGCTCTGTGAGAAGCTGCTGGAAGCTTCCCCCATGTCCAACAGAGCCAATGTCAGCCAGCTCCAAGATGGACCCACTGCTGACCAAGACTGAGCCCATCAGCAATGGCAGTAACACCTCCACAGTAACATACTAAAGAAGGAAAGAACAGCTATTGCACAGAATTCCAGCCAAAGAAAGAAACAGCCCTGCAGACTCCAAGGTCAGTGCAGAAGGAGGGGAAGGAGGACCTCCAAGCACCTGAGATGAGATTCCACTGTAGCTATGAAGCAGCTCTGCCCCTGAAGTCCATGGAGGTCAATACTGGATCACAGATCCACCTTCAGCCTACTGAGGATGCAGGAGCAGGCAGATGCCCAAAAGATGGCTGTGATCCCACGGAATGCCTGTTCTATGCAGGAACCTGTGGCCTTGTGGAGAGAGAGAGAAGCCCATGCTAAGCATGAGACTTGTGACCCGTGGGATCCATGCTGGAGGAACTTGTTCCTGAAGGATTGCACCCTTTGGAAAGTGACCAATGCTGGAGCAGTTTATGAAGAACTGCAGCTGAAAGGATGGATTGAGAGTGCAGTTCATGGAGGACTGTCTCCTGTGGGAGGGATTCCACACTGGGGAAGGACTCCTCTCCCTGAGCAGCAGCAGAAGCAACTTGTCATGAACTGACCACACCACCTATTCCCTGTCTCCCTGTACTACTGATGGTGAGGAAGTAGTGAATCAGTGATAAAATTAAGCCTGGGAAATGGGGAGGAGCGGGCGGAAGGTGTTTTTAGGATTTGTTTTACTTTTTACTATCCTGCTCTGATTTTGATTGGTAATAAATTCAACTAATTTCCCCAAGCTGGGTCTGTTTGCCCACAACAGTAATCGGTGAGTGATCTCTTCCAGTCTTATCTCAACTAGCTTTTCATTGTATTTTCTCTCTAGCTGAGGAGGAGAGTGACAGAGCAGCTTTGGTGGACATCTGGCATCCAGCCAGGGTCAACCCAGTGCTTCTTGGGAGCACTTTGCCTAAAGCAAGCAGGTCTGGCACAGGATCAGTCCATAGTCACCACATATATTGCGTATTCTGCCTGTCTCCTATCAGCTGGTTAGGTGTGAGGACTACTTACTTGAGTAAGGAGATGTGGGAGTTGAATTAGGACTAGAATGTGAAACTAAACAAAAAATAGCACAACTGGAGCAGATTTTTTTTTTTAATGAAACAAAACTCCTGAGAAAGTGAAGAGAAAAGAAAAGGGAAGGCCCTGTTCCAGCTCATTTCTTCCAATATTTATATTTAGATTCTTTATTTCATTCTGACATTTTTTGCCAGAATGATGTAAAAGGGGTTTGTTATTAGACATGAGGCACAAATGGTGGCGTCTCCTTGGTTTGGGGTGGTGGTGTATCATGTATCTGCGTATCTGCTTAACCCAACCAGTGTAGCTACTGGCTTATCTCTGAGTGAGGTTTATGGTTATCTTCATTCCACCTGGCTGCCCAGGTAGTATGGTTAATGATTTCCCCATGATGAGTATTTTTGTGTTCTTTCACATCCTTATAGAGTTCACAGTCTGAAAGCCCATTTTGCTTGTAAAGAGAAAATTACAGAGGTAGAGTTGAGCTTTATGTAGGGTGAGGCATTGTGGCATAGCTGCAATTGATTTCACCTGAGTGATTTTCAACTGAAGTGAGAAAAGGGGGAGAATAGGCCAAGACTAAAAGAAAATTTCCTACTCAAAACATCTAGGAACTCTATTTCCTATTAACTCCCCTGGATTAATTAATGTTTTTGACTGCAAAAGCAAACTTCCTTATATAATGTTGATAGTAATCATAATCCTCTCCAGATGCTAAGCAAGAATTCTGACTTCACTCAGCACAAGGCTGGGTCAGGCCCAGCACCATTGGGTGATGAATGTTAATGCACTACAGTGTGAGTTCCTATCTGCGGGAAGGCAGGAAGCACAGGAGGTCTTTAAACAGTGTTCAGCTGCACACTCAACACTGGGAGTCTTTACTGCAGCAGACAGTCACAGAGGCTGTCCTATCCCGAAACTGAGCACATGCTTCCCTTGGCAAAAGGTTGATTTCTCTTTGGTCCTCCATGAGATCGCCACTATGAATCCCATACAGGGGGTGTAGAAGCAAGCTCTGTAGATGTAAAATGTTAATGTGAGACCTGTGATTTCTTAGCAAGTCTTTTTCTGCTGAGTGTCTGTCCAGTTGTTAAAAGGCTTACACCTGCCACGATCTTCCCTTCAACATTTTTTCCTGCTCATTTCTGGAAGGTTGGTGAGGTCTCAGAAAACAGAACTTAAGGTTATTCCTCAGGCTGCAGTCCATGGTAAGGCAAGCCAGATGCGTCAAGGGTCTATGCAGATGTATTTTGCCTTGAGTTTTGGTGTCAGATCACTGGGCCTCACACAGGCATCTGATGGCAGAGGAGAGGATTGAGTTTTCCAGAAAAAAGCATTAGCTTTTTAACTGAGTATTTATTAGTATCCTTGTGATTACTGGCATTTGATTTAGCTACCTATCCATATATGCTGATAGTTATAAATGCCTGCTACTATTGTGACTTGATACAAGTTCTGACCCACCTTGTTGTTTTCTTCTTTTATATTCATGAGTCTGAATCTTTTTGCCCAGTTTTACCAGATAAATGTTAGAACACTGTGAGCAGAGTATGAAGTAACTCAACAAATTGACAAATCCTCTGCTGCCACATTAGATACTGGAAAACTGCAGGAAAGAGCAAACATAGCTAATTAGAAGTCCACAGGGTGCTCAGTGGTGCAGCTCTAAAAGAAGCTAGCACTATTTCTTTCAGTTCATCTTCTTTCTATACCCCAGTGAAGCACAGAACAGCAAGCTACAACAGAGATGAACAAACTGTGTATAAATAGAAAGAAGTGCTATATTTAACTCAGTCCACATCTGGGAAAATCACTACCTGTCTGAAAACTGCTCCAGGATCTCAGCAGTGTCTGTTTTGTAAAGCTTGTTTCTGAAAAGACTTCATATAATAATGTAGTTCAATTCATCTAAGCAACTTAAGATTCCAAGAACATATTAGAAAAATCGAATTTATTATTCTTACAACCTACCCAGCTCCTCTGGGTGATAATAGTCAAAACATATTTAGTTAATGCTACAGATTTCTACCTTCAAATGTCCTTTGGCCTCTGTGAAATAACTGCACAAAAAGTATGGACTGAGACAGCATATCCTGCAAAGACCTCACTAAACCTAGAGTTGCTGTCCTCCTCACAAACTAATTACACATTACATATTTACCATCCATTTCACATAACAAATAAATACAGCTCAACATCCACAGCATTGCTTTTGTACACAACTACCACTGTAATTCAATACAGACCTTCACATTCAAAAACTTTAGGCATTACAACTGAAAGTGCATTTAAAGTATGTTTGCCAAAACCTTTATTAAACCTAGTAATGGTAAGTGGACATATGGAGCCTCATCAGTATTCCCCTAGTTGAAGAAATAATATCTTTCTGTCCAATCCCTCTTAAGGAATACATCATTGTTATTTACTGACCATCTTTTATGAGAAAACAAATTGCTCTTTCACCCATACACATATCTTTTTTTCCCAAAATTTGATACACTGAAACAATGTGCTAAAAAAATATCTTTTATCAGAATCAGCGGCAAATAACTATCAGAAAATTTGCCACTGCTGACTTTCTCAAACAAAAGATATAATTGAGATAATTGTTTCAGCTAAATTCTGCTCTGTATCATCTACCTTTCAGATTAATTCAAGATCTATTTGTAAGAATAAAGGTTTTATTCAGACTTCTCCAAAAATGCAAAATTGTTCCTATGAATCATATATGCACTCTGATTTCAAATGTGACAGTTAATTTTTCTCTTTTTTTTCCTAAGCAGATAAAATAGGATATGTAGGGAGTGACACATTATAGGTATAACATTAACCTCTGGATTTTTAATTGCCTTTGAATTAATTTTTCAGAAAACATATTTTAATGAGAATACTCTCCAAGCTATGTGGATATCAATTTGTATGGCTAGTACATTCAGAAAAAAGATTATTTTGTTGCTTTGAAAAAGGCATGCAGGTGAGAAACCTGATCAATTCAACATGACTGTGGCTGAAGTTCAACAGTTCCATCAGTGCTACATCTTCTAAGCATCTCCAGTTTCGACACGGTTGGTATGTCTAGTTTTTGAAAAGTGAGATGTCTAGAGAATTTGCAGGAAGACTCAGGACGCATGCACTGTATGCCTCATGCAGATGCACCCATTCATAATTCACCTATGCCACAGGAAAGCTCCAAGGAGTTGTGTTTAACAGAACAGCAGCTGAATTGATGGCAGCAGAAAGGATAGAGACCAAACAAGACCCTTCTTTCACTAAAACTGCTATTACTTGAAGATTAATATAAACTTAGTGACAAAAATTTTATCTCCCACCCACAAGGAGGAGCTACTCTGAGATATGGAGGATGGTGCTAGATCTCTCTCTAAATATGCAAAAACAAGCAAGAAGAAAGAAGGGTTACAGAGCCACATTGCTACTACTCACAGACTCCTCTGCAGCCCCATCTCTGTGTGGTGTCATGTGGCTGCAGTGCTGTTACTTCCTCTATCTGAAAAAAACACTACATTAAAAATATATGCTTTATTCATCAAACAAGGTTCCTGACTCTCCAATATGCAGAAAAAAAAAATTAAAAAAGAGCACACTTGGATCAGTGGAAAAGACATTGCATTTCCTTTCCTAGTTCATACATGTTGCTGTGGCTTCTCACTACCCAAGAATGTGAAGGTAGTACCTGCTGCATTTGACCCTGTAGCAGTATTTTTTGGGAGTTAGGAGGCTACGAGATCATTTGACTTGTCTAAATTAAAAAAAATACACTTGGCTTTTTTGTTCCAGGAGTATTGAGGTAGAAGAACAGGAAACCCAAATACTGATTTTTCAGTGCCAATTAAAAAACCTTAACATAAAGCTGAACAGCTGATGATGTTGAATATGTACTACTGCTGAATGAAGAGACTTAAAAATTTCCAGTCCTGGTTTGTGGGGGTGGGCGAAGCCCCAGCTGCTTTGCCCTGGAGGGAGCCAAGCTGAGGAGTTAAGAAAGAATTTCACAACTTCACCCAGAGCCCCTAAGACAAAGACAAACCTCCTAGCTACGACGACTTGTCCGGAGACCCACAAGACCCCTCTCGAACTTATGCAGATCTGTTACAATTGATTGGTTCTGTACCCTTTTCCTCCCACCCTGGTGTCCCATAAAAACCCCTGGGTTTCCTCTGGTCAGCAGAGGTTCCTCTGGTCCTTGGAGCCTTTCGCTGGTACCTTTGCAATAAAGTACCACCTGCGGAAATTCCACATGAGACCTCTCTCTCTCTCACCACGGCCGGCTAAAAGAGGGGCAAACTCACAAGGGCATGAGCTGAAATCACTGAGCTGAAAGCACTGAGCTGAAAAATCACTGCTCTGCCCTCCTGCTGAGAAGCCCCTCTGCCAGCTGAGGAGCGCCCTGACCCCCCAAGAAGCTGTCTTTAGCGAGACATCTTTTGGGGGTGGCTCTCTGGGTCCCAAGCGGCGGACCCCATCTACCAGCTGGAATACTGGTTGTTAGTGATAAATAAGCAGAATTATTCCTCATCCAGACACACGCTTCATCTATGATTTTGTAGAAATATGCCCTGATTACATAACTGCGCAGAGAAGAGCCAAATCAGATGCAGAAAGGTCTTTTCAATTTCCCTACAAGTATTTTCTAAAATAAAGGCATACACATAAAACTTCAATATTGGAGAGCAAAATAAATTCATCTCAAATGATTACCTATGACATACTCATCAGTTATCCTTCAATTTAATCCAAATTCAAAATAAAAAACTAAATACAGTCTCTTATGTGATCTCTCTTCTTTGTGTATCCAATAAGTTTATTAGAAGTTATCAAAATGAGCTGAAAAACACATATGTTTCAAATTCTAGTCACCTATGAAATGCTGGATGGTAGGCAGCCCAAATTCCTTATGTGACATGTGGGACATGGCTGTTTCTTCTAAAGTGGATTATCCAGGTTTCAGTGATGTGGAGAGCACACCTTCAGCACCACAGCTTTGCACAACTCTCTCGTCGGAAACCCAAGTGTCTTCTCTAAGAGAACCACACGTCACACAGAGAACTGAAGGCAGATATTCTGAACCCCAGACTTGCAGTCTAACCCAGTGAGTTAGCATCCATTAGCTATCAAAACAAATTATCAAATTCCACCCCTCAAAATTTCTGCACTGTCCACACTTACACATCTTACATTTTATACTTACCAAAAAAGAGGAGCCCATTACCTACCTGGCAGCCAACAGACTGGATTTTGGGGGTTTGGGCCACAGCTACAGGAAAGTCCAAGCTTCATGGAATAAGATGAGGTTGGGAAGCATATCCTAAGCAGCAAAATCATGCTGTATTTGGGAATAAATTACTACTTGGGTTTGAAAGAGTTGTTACTTCTCAGCAGCACCCATCCAGTTTATTGTATGCTTATCTCTGTGAAACTGATATACAGGTTTTTGGCTTACTCCATACAAAGCCTTTGCTGCATATGTCTGTTCTCACACTAATCCTTCAGCAAAGGGAATGTTTCTGAGATGGGAAGTCTAACGAGAAAAATATTGTGAAACTAGAAGACATACAAAAAATGTGCTGTAACTGACACAAATTATGGCCTGTATTTTTTCAGCTGAGCTTAGCTTCATTTTATTCAGACTAACACATCCTCCATCCTTCCTCAAGCCTGTTTATTCAGCTTAAAGTACGCATCATCCATTTTTTGCCTCTAACTGCTCTTCCACATTAGTATTATTTTGGCTCATATGGGTACTTAATCAGACTACTCCAGACTTAATCAGGAGTGTTTGCATGTATTTGTTCATCTCTACTACTTGCTCACGCCTTAAAACAAATTTATAGACTCAAAAATATTGTTCCATTCAGTTCATAAATTGACAAAACACATCAATAAATGCTTTCAGAAGCAGCACATCAAGACATGTTTTCAGGAGCCTTAGGCACTAAAAATATTGAAGTGTACATTTAAAAATTATTTTTATGGGCAACTAGGAATAGATCCCAGCTTCCACACATTGCAAAGAGGGCATGCACTAATACAAGCCAATTGTATCTGATTTGTAAGCATTAAATAAATTTCATTTCAGAGATAACCTGATTTGAAACTATTGTGGGGAAAGAGGCCCACTGAAATTCCAGGCAAGGGAAACAGACATTTTGGCAGCAGGTAAGAACAGCTTTTTCTGGAATACACATAGAACAGAATTATACAGGCTGGTTTTAGGCTATTGTGGAAAGATCACTACAGAAGTGATTTTTATTACTGCTATTAGCAGACTCTGGTTCTTGCATTGAAACAGAAGATGCAAGGCCTGCACCACAAACCATCACCATGTGGTTTGTGCCTCCTGATTCATGAAGTGACACAGTTCAGCTATGTTAATCATCTCCTTGCAGACATAATCACTAGGCTTTTTTTCTTGGGTTTACTAGTCTTGCAGTGATCTTCCCAGATGTCTACAATCTTCCCTGTACTTCTAAAATTGACACTACTGCTTTCACCACACCCAGCAGCTTCTGTTTTATTGTTCTCTATATTTTTTCCTGTGTTCACTGCTGCACTTCTTTTTACATGTTTAAAGCCAGTGTCTTATTTGAGAAAGATCAAAGTTTGTGTTTTTCTGCATCAAAATCTGACATAAATTCCTGTGTATCCAAAACAGAAAGCTGCTGACACAAATTCATTCAGCTATCTCAGAAACTGCTCCAAGGAAGAACAATATAATACACTGTAAAAAACAAGCAAACAAAAAAAAAAAAAAAAAAAAAAAAAAAAAAAAAAAAAAAAAAAAAAGTTGAAGATTAAAAAAAAACCCAAACACTCCTTTTGTAATTTGAAAAATGGCAATTTATACAAGTCTTAATTGATAGCTACATCAGAGGATGGAACTGTTATTATGCAGGCAAGAAATTAACCAGTAGTATAACCAGTATTGTATACCAACATCAGTTGGTAGACTACTTCTCACAGAGAAAATTTTCAATACTTCCACCAACATTCAGCTCTTTTCTTAAAAGCAAACAACAAAGCCGGATAGTAAGTGCCTCACTAACTATTCAGCAATTTTTCACAGTTCATTTTTTCAAAACATTCATTTGGCATTGTAGCTTTTTCACTTGTCACAATAAAAAATACACACCAGTGAGTGTAATTTATAACATCATTAGGAAAATCTACAAACGGATCTGAAAAATTTTAGTAAACAATTTACACAACTTCAAACCAATGTAAATGAAATTCAGTGAGGAGAAAGAAACGTTTATTTTTTTTTATTTAAAAATAAAACTTCATAAAAATATAGGACAAAAGAATTCTCAGTAGGAACAAAAAATAAATC
Organism: Sylvia atricapilla; assembly: GCF_009819655.1. Classification (NCBI taxonomy): domain Eukaryota; kingdom Metazoa; phylum Chordata; class Aves; order Passeriformes; family Sylviidae; genus Sylvia; species Sylvia atricapilla. The sequence continues at coordinate 56,906,042 of NC_089174.1, read as the reverse complement.
ATAACTCCAAGCAATTTTAAAAAATCTCACAGAAACATGACATGAATGAAATAAACAAAGATAAATAAAAAACAATACATTGCTTATCAGCTGAACATACTCTTGTATTTTCAGATTTGATTAAAAGAATACTAGAGTAAGCTTTCCTGTTTTAATATTATGCAGTTTACCATTTAGACACAACCAGTGTTAGACTTCATAATTTTCCACAATTCCAGTAGGAACTTCATTCAGCATTACTTGAAAAGAGTCAAGAGTAAGAAGAAATAAGATCTCAATCACACGTCCATGTGTGAGCTACAAAATTCAGAACATTAATTTATAAAAGTCAGTACTATTTCTCTGCCTGTTAGAGACAGTGAAAGTTTTCTGTCTGTAGATACACATAGATCAGTCCAGGGAATGTGCATAGAAACACCCAGCAATTCACAGAAATTTGAAGTCAAATTCCATATTTTCTATGAAAATTTTCTATTTAAAAACAACTGTAAATTTAAGTTATTCTTACAGTTATATCTAATTTGATAGTTAGATGGCTCTTGTTGCAATAAGTGGCTTTAACGACTGCCATAGCCTGGTCAAGACACAACATCCCACTGGATAATTTCATCAGGACTGAAATCCTAGGTCTTCTGCAGTCCACAGATAGAAGGTCAATGCTCACCCACTGGGAAAGTAATACAAAAATCTTTTGAAGTTTTTCCTGAAGTATCCAGTCACATACTACATTATCTAAGTATGGACACTGTATTCAGAAGTAGCTGTTCTTCCCAAAAGCACTTTCTAGCAGCATTCAGTATCGCACTGTTATTTTTGCGATCTTAATGCTCCAACTAATTTAGAATTAGATCAACTTATTAGTAGGAGAAAAATCACCTCCCTCAACCTGTTGGCCACAGTTATTATGATGCAGCCCAGGGAACAAGTGGTTTGCTGTGCTGAAAGCACACGTTACCAGGTCATATTGAGCTTATCATCAACCAAACATGGTAGCATGAACAATGAAATAAATATCCTGGATTCTGAATCTCAAAACAAGGTAATTTGCATGATCTGATGGTTTTGTATGAGGTAGAGTTAATTTTCTTCAGGGTAGCTAATCGCAGGGCTTGTGTTTTGGATTTGTGCTGGGAAGAGTGTTGATAACACTGTGAAGTTTCCCTTACAGCTGCACCACAAGGAAACACAGTGACAAGGCCTTTTTTGCTCCTTACACCATCCCATCAAGGAGGCATGGGTGTACAAGGAGCTGGGAGGGGACACAGCTGGGACAGCTGACCTCAACTGATTCCAGGGATATGCCATACCACACGTCACGCTCAGCAAAAAGAGCTGGGGGAAGGAGGAACACATGAATGTTTGGGGTGATGGTGTTTGTCTTCCCCAGTCACTGTCACATGCACTGCAGCCCTGCTTTCCTACTGAACACCAGCAGACTTAACCTGTGGAGCAGTAAATTAGTTCTTTATTTTGCTTTGCTTTGCCTTGCTTTTGCTTTATCTATCAAACCTATAGATTGTCTTTAAAAATGTGAAATTCTTGGGTCAAGATACTCTTCCAATTCTCCCCCTCAGCCTGTTGCAGGGGAAACAACTGAGTGGGTCTGTGGTTCATAGTTGCTGGCTGAGGATAAACCAGGATACATGACATTCTACTTTTTGTTTTATTAACCATATATTTATAAACTAATGAATCAAAATAGTTATCAGGAATATCTGAAGAACAGATCAGAACATATTTTAAAAGTTATGTGTATTACTAAAGACTGATGCAAAGAAAATTTATTCTTAAAATTCCATGTATATGAGAATTCAAGACTCAAAACTCCTCCTCAAGACTGAAAATGATTGTGTGTGTACGTGAACTACTCGACCAGCTGTGTGATGGAACCTCTCCTTCAAAGAAACAGATCAGAGGACACATTCACAGACATTATTTAATGCATTGCCTTTTATTTTAGACATCAGCATTTTCCAAATGAAATCTCAAACCTCTGATTATGAGAAGATAGCACGTTAACATTCTTTGGTCCTACCAGAAGTTATCCCACACTGCAAATAAACCAGCTACTTTCAAATGTTTTCAGGGAAGAAGTTAATTGGTTCTTTAACTTCTCTTTGAGCCTCTCAGGAATTCAAATATTGCCAAGTCAGAAGATAATATTCACTTTTCTCAATAAAGCATGTGTGGTTCTGATATTATATTAGGATGAAATTAAGTAACATTGTCTGTAAGATTTTTTTTTAAATGCATAAAAATTACAAACACTAATCAATCTTAAAAATGTAGTTTCTACTAAAGCAAAGAATCTTAAGGAATATTCAAGGACTTGGAGGAAAAGAAAGCAATGGTTCGATGGATTCAAGAATTTCAAGGTCTGAAAGATCTCAAATTGGCTCTTAAAAGTCTGATTTTTCCTGACAGAACAACTTATTCTGAGAATTAGTTTTAGAAACATTACTTGGAGAAACTAATAGCATCATAGGGTCCTTCAGTTAATTAATTAAGAAAAAAAATACTACTTTTACCATTTTAGAGGCTCTCATTCAAAGAATAAAGTTTAGTACCTCCTAAAATATCAAGTCTCTCCAAATTCTCCCCTTTGTCCCCCAAACAATTAGAAAAGAGATAGAAATGAACTATCAATCTTAATTATGTTGCAAATTGATTCCTAATGTTATGATGATTAGGAGAATGAGAAAAAAGTAGATTTAAAAGGAAATAGAACAATATGGAACCATTTGAGAACATGAATTTGTGAAATTAGCACTTCTGTTTCAGAAGCAGGCAAAATTTTCATGGATATCACTTGCTGGAGAGTATAATTGATACTTCAGCCTCCGGGTTCACCTTTTGGTCATTTAAGTAAGTGTTTTGGAATTCAGTAGTTCTCTAATTTGCCAGCTGCTCGAGAGGGAGGTGTAATGTCTCGGATGGCTTCCTGGGGTGTTCGGGGTCCTGCGGCCGCTCCCGGCCCTGCCACCTCAGGGCACCATCCCTCAGCTGCCACCAGCCTCAGGAATCACCAGCGCCCCTCCTAACTAAGGGTTCTGCCTCAGCACCCATGGGCTTGGAGCTGCATGCACGGTGACAATTCACTGAAACAGTAACACTGAGAAGCAGAATACACAATTATACACTCCACAATAAATATGCCAAAAAATAGTTAAATTCTTGGTTCTCTGAGTAAGGTTCAGGAAGCACTGTACCATCTGCTCTGATTACTGATTAGTATTAAAACCTTCAAACTATGTTTCACTCATGGAACATTTAAATATTGGCATGAGAAATGAAAGATTAATACAGCTGGGGGGGGGTCGAGGAAAAGAAAATAACAGAGCCATTACTTTATTATGTACATCCACATTCCTTTCAATTTCAAGCACTGCTCCAGTCTTTTCACCAATTTACTCAAAATATTTATTTTGTTTAAATATTGCTGCCAATATGCCAATACCGCTTGAAGAAAAGCCTAACCTCACTACAACAAAAGAGAAAAAAAACAAGAAAAAAAAAAAGGAAAATGGTTGAAAATTAGGCTTGAAATTTAAGGTAATAAAACATTGCATCTATTTTTAAAAGGACAGGAAAAGTAAAGTTGGATCAAATGTTAGACATTTACAAAAGTTTAAAGTTCACATGATTTTTAAGAGGCACTTTTTGAAACTTTCAATGTTTCAATCATCAAAATCTATTAATTCAATAAAGGGACACCTAACATTGGCAGTAAGTGCACTAAGACTTAAAAAGAATTGATCAAAAAAATTTTTGCAAATGCCAGTCATGAAAACTTATACTTGTTTTTTGAAGTAACTGTTCACAAATAAACTAGCACTTTCTGCACAATCTACATATATCAGACCCTGACTTAGTGTCTTTTATTGTGTCTTGCTGTATGGCTGCTACTTAAGATGGACCCTAGTCCTGTTAGACTATGCAACAAACACAGTAAGCAGCATAACTGGAAACATTGATCTGTGAATCCACTGTAGTTTTCACAATCATCTGAAGCTAATATTTGTATAAATACAGAGGGATAAAGTAAGTACATAATTTTTCCATATAAAGGAAGATTGAGTGGGTACTTTGGAAATAGTTATCATTTTACCAGATCTGAAAGATGCTTTCTTTGGTTAACTACTTCCATACTTGAAAGAACAACAAGCTGTCTACATCAACAAAGTACCCTTTTAAAAGTGTTAATATACTTCATATTAGTAGCAAATTTATATTTACGTATAATTCTCTTTTCAATATACAAACACTTAGACCAACTCTGGCTAATTAAGACTAAAGAAAAGTAAATTTCAATTTTTTAACTTTATTGACAATATAGTCTTCTTTATGTTACATCATGCTAACGACGTCTGTATTTTTTAAAAGTAATCATTCTAGTTTTTGCACCATGCAACTTCTTTGTTGATTATTGCTCATTCAAATCCTTGGGATTTAGGGAAAACACGTTTTGTATCTGCATAGTTTACCCTGAAGTACTTAATCCCTCTCACTGACATAAAGACATGAACACTTTTTCACTAACATCATATCTAGGTCAAAAGATAACTGTAAACCTAGCTCTATGCAAACACACACTTTTGTGTGCTTTTACAAAACCTCTCTGAAAAAGGTTTAGGATGTACTCTGCTTCAGCTTTATGTTACCTTTTATAGTGCAGTGTGGCAAGATGACTTTTGCATATCATAAATAACTGGCAGAATTACGGAATTTTAAACATGCATAGCAGGAAAAAAAGGCAATATTATTATTATCCACACAGACCTACTGAAAAAGACTCTAAAAAACATTTAGGCAGAGTAAGAAACTTAGTGAGAAATCTAACCATCAGTGCAAACTTCAGTGCTTCCTAAACAAAAAATACTAAAGAGACAATATCAAACTGGATGAACACCACATTCTAGTTGTTTGCTTTTGGTATTAACCTCAAAGACAAAAGGAATCTCTTTGGAAAGCTAATTTGAAAGTAAATAAGCCTGAAGTTGATTGTTTAACTTGGGTTAATTTCAGAGTGTAATCAAGACCATAACTAAAATAATGCCCGGGGCACACTGTGATGCCTACGACTGAATTTTAATTGACTTGAAGACTGTCATAGTCCTATTATCATAAAACCTGTAATGCATTTCCAGCACGGAGGACCCATCTGTGCCCACCATCCATCTGTTTAGACATGATTGGCAAAGTGGTAGGGAACTCGCAGTGGTTGCCTCTGCCTGAAAGGAATAAACCACAGGATCTTCCAGTGAGTGCCAAAAACTTCTGAGAAGGTCTGCTGCCATGGCTTTCGGGGCCTCGATCTACAGAAGACAGCATTATTAGTGAAAGACAGCATGCCCACAGTGCACTTCAGTCAGCTATAACAATGTAGGTTGGCTGGGGATCCAGTACTGGACTCTGATGAACTGTGTCCAAGCACCACAAGTACAACTTTTATTTCATTACAACATGCAGCTGAGACTTAACTTTGGAGAACAGAAACTGTTTGTGTCACCAATCAAACAAAGGCATCTTTTGAAGCACAGGAGACCTCAATATTAATGAAATGTATGTCAAAACTCTGCAGAAAGTATCTTTTGATCTATACTTTTGAAAAGAAAATATAGTTCCACTACCTTTGGGTAGAGAAAGAAAGGGAACAACATGAGGCTATTTTGTGTACAACCACTATCAAAAGATTAGTGACGTGCCACCAGAGATAGAAAGTACAGAGCACAGTACCATGCAAAATCATCTTAACAAGCAGCTACTCCCTTAGCATTTCAGCAATGTAGGAATTTTGCAGAACTTACATGTCTTCACAACAGTTTGACATTTTTTCTATACTTGTTGTGTCCTGTTAAAGAAAAAATAAAGCACAATTAAAAAGTATTTATTTACATTCCTAACTCTTAAAATGCTTTAAAAATGCAAAAGCAAGTATATATAGCAGGGAATGAAGTATTAACGTACACTGTTTTGACAATAGTTCAGTAAGTTGCATATTACACATCTGCCATATTAGTTTTAAATGAATTTGAGATTACACACACAAATTTTAACTCAGTGCGTTAAATGATTTTTACAAGCATGACATGAAACTATACTGTATAGTTTGACTATGATACCAAAGAACAAAAACACAGAGCATTATTACAGCTAAAATTAATTCAGATACTACAATTAATGCACAGGACATTTAGAAGCAATGTGTGTAAGGTCCACTCTTGCCATACTTTCCACAAGCACGCATTCAAGACTTAGAGTATCTCACTGAGATAACCACAGGAAAGGCAAGTAAAATGCAGTCATTAACAGATGCAGTATTTTGAAATGCAGGATCTTATCAGAAGTTTCAAAACAATTAGCTTCATGAGTATTATAACACAAACAGCACAACTGAAAATATACAATGAGTTTCTACAGTTCCTACAATTGAATACCAAATATAAAAATTGTTCTCTGAAAATATAAAAGCTAAATAATGTGCAGAGTGAAAACAATTCTGCAGCTAACATCAACTTAAATTCACACTTTAATTATAAAATGTTAAGAAAAGTAACAGATCAGTTTCAGCTTAGATCATCTCCCAAAGAAACTTTGAAAATTATCAATAATACACTTTTTTATCACTTTTCACTATGGATTTCACAAAAAAGCTTCCTTTGCAAGTATCATGTAGGGGGTTTCAATACAAATTTATAGTTCATTACATCCCAAAATCACTTGTGAAGTTCAAAATGCAATTAATTGAAATATTCTTCATGACTTCAACTCCTTTTCATTGGTAGTTTGGTATTTCCGTTTCTTTTTCATTGATGCAGGCATCCACATAATGCACGTGTCAAATTACAGTAGAATTTGAATAAGAGCAAGAGCTAATCTCAATTGTCCCAACCACATACAGACGAAAGGACTGTGGTTTAATTAGGCTGCAACTTCATTGTCATCTGGAAACACTACCTAGCACTAAAAACCATTTGTGCTCCTTCACTGTTCTTGCATGCAATTCAGTGCAGGCATTGCTGGGACTCCGACTCATCTTTCAAAAAGTTTTAAGGGGGAAGCGTGTAATGTGAGTGAGGAGCAACGTACAGGAAGCTGATTCCCTCCTCCACCAGACATGGGTGGCCCCAACCCCCTTGCCAATCCAATTTCTGTCCTTCTTTCTATCTTCCAGCTCTGAAGAGTTTTGGAACAGGATTGCCTACCACACACTAAACAGCAAAAATCTTAATTCTGTCCATGAACTATCCCGCTGAATTCGAGATGCACTATGGCAAAGAAGAGAAATCTTCTTTTCTCATGCCAAACCACCAGGATGCTAAAGCTCTTGCCCAGAAGTTTGTGTAGAGAAGGCATACCCAGTGAACGTTACATAAACCATGCTGGCTCCATCATTAGGTGGGTGTTAACATCCACTGAGCAGTGAGGGAGGAAAGGACTGGAGGCAGCAAACTGTAAATATTGCTTTTTATTTTGATTCCCACAGATAAACTGCTGCTTCTCTCACATTATGAGCCTGTCTTCCCTCTCCTGCCACAAGTATCAGGAAAGCATTACAAGACTACAACTCATTCTCCTTGTTAGGGCAGGACCCAACTGCACAGCCAAGGAGTACTTTGCTTCCTTGGACTAGCTTTTTGTTCAGCTTTTGTCAGTGCCAACCACAGAAATTCATACATGGCTTTTTGAATAAAAAGGACTAAGTGAACTAAGAGATTACTTCCATAGCATTTCAGCAAGATGGTAATAGCATTTTCATGGGATGCTATAGCTTCTTTTGCAACTGCAAAAATATCTCAGTTCTAGAAATTATTCTCTGGTCAATTCAAAGCTGTTTATAAAATAGCACAAAATAATATTGTCATGTTTGAAAGCAAATGGTCTTTCATAAACCAGTAACATGTTAGTCCACACTTTAAATTGCCTGGTAGCTATGGAATATTTATGCTACCATTTCAAAAGAGGGGCTTTTAAATCAGATTCAGATGCAGAAGGAACAACATCACCAAATACCTTAAACATGGCTTTCTGCTGTTTCTACACATTGCTTATTCATTAGTACAGTTGTACTACTCCCTAAAATACTATGTTTGAGATTCTTTGGGGGAAAATCACAAGCTGGAAACTGGAGATCGTATTTAATTTCAAGTGTTGTCATGGCATGTTATCAAGACCTGAAAGGTTTTCATCAGGGTCTGCTCCCCTCCAAACTGTAACCTGTTAAATTAACTAAGTAAAAGCACCAAGCCAGGAACTCAATCCTGTCCTTTCCCTTTTCCTTACCCTCTCCCCTCCCCCCCCCTCCCCTCCTCTCCTCTCTTCTCCTCTCTTTCCCTTCCTCTTTCCTTTCCCTTCCCTTTCCTCCCCTTTCCCCTTTCCTCTCCTTCCCACTTCCTTTCCCTCTCCCCTTACCTTAAAATGCCAACATATACTTTAGATTATTTTGCTTTACAGTAAAGAAACTGGGCTGAGCAGTAAGTCCTTTGCTTCTTGGATGCTTTTTCCAAATTAAAAAAAAAAAAATTTAGAGACACATTTTAAAAGCTGCAAACTAGCAAAGAAACATTGCTCTGATGTTTAGCTGCTTAACAAGTGCTAGTGACTGAACCTAAGAAACAAGATGCCCCTCACACCCTCCCTCTCCCAACACTGCTGCCAAACAGGCTCATTTGAAATGTACTTTCATTTGAGAGTGAACCAATTTACCTTTTGACATGAAAATGGAACTTCACAGCACCCCAGGAAAGTCAGTAGACCCTCTTGAGACAGGAGATGAAGGAAAAGTAGAGTGCCACAGTTGAGTTTTGACCTGTTATTTAAGGCTTCCTTCTCAGACATGAATTTTTTTTCGTTTGGAGACCAAGGACCAGAATACCCAATATTCTTCTGAATGACAAGGTGGTCTGTCCATTAAGACATCTCACAAATGTCTTTCAACTGGAGTATCATCTCTTAATTATGCATTTGATGCATACCAAGGTTTTGCTACAACATCAGAATTACTGTGTTCAGCCTAAGAGGCTTTGGCTGTCTGCATCTACTATCAGCTTGGATTACTATTAGTACAAATAGAACTCTGCTAAGATTTTTTTTCCAGAATCAAAGCTAATGCTAATGTTAAAACCTTTCCTGAGCACCCGCACTCATACAAAAGTTTAAAATAACTTGGTATGAGCAAACATCACATATCTAGGGAGTCCTAGTAATATCTAACTCTAAAAAAACCTTTAAAAATTGCAATTATATACAAGATGAAATTGACAAACACAACTGATTAATTTGAAATGATGGCTCAAAGTCATCATCCAGATTGGAAACAAAAATTGTTCCTGCACCAGTTTATTCAGAGATACATATACAATGATAAGCATCTTAAAGCAACTAGAGAAAAAAAAATCACACCTTAGCTTGACAGGAAAAAGAAATTAGAGGAAATAAACACAGGAATAGAAATAGGAAAGGGCAAAGTGTTCAGATTCTGCTGAGGGGAGAAAAAATATGGAGTTTTTTCACTTTGAGGATATACAAGTTCATAAGAGCAGCTTGGTTACTCTAAGCTACTGACACAGACAAGACTACTCTAAGAAGAAGTAGAAGAAAGACTCCTGTAAGAGGAAGGATGGAAAGAAAGAAACGTATGTAAAGGCACCAACAGAGTTCTGAACATCAACTTCAGATTCACTCACAAATGGATGCATCCACGCTAGCTCCAAAGAGAACTGTACCTTTTATGTCTACACTTTTATTTAGCGTAACCAACTGTCGAAAAGAAAAAATTAAAAAGATCACATGCACTGTTTAACAAATTATTTGGATGGATTTTATCATGAACTAATTCATCATGAAAAAAAGCACATGCAAAGGATATTCTTTGCTTACTGATTCATGTTTTACAAAGTATAAACTGCTATTTGTAACTTGCAGGACACACTCCAAAGCATGCGGGTACAATCCCTGGTTCAATTTTTCTTTTGTGTTTTCTTAAAGAGACATGCAATCATTACAGTTCTATTAAATACTTGCAGTAGTAGAACATAACCATTTTCAGTATTTTCAAATATTCAGAATAGGTGAATTAGCAGAAAAGTATAATGAAGCAGAAAAAGAGAAAACAAAACTTGCAAACCTTCCTGGATTTGCAGTCTTTGCTTTTATCTTGAAGTTCAAGATAACACATTCTTTATATAAAGGGATCTTTCTTCTGCTATCTAACATCCTTTCATGGTGTGCATGCAAGTGACAAGTGAGCAACTCAAGAATATAAAATATTGAACACAGAAAGAACACATTTTGTTTCAGAAATTTTCTCTTTTTGGCATTAAATACATATTGGATTTACTCTTGGCCACTTTTTAGCATTCTTTTCTTAATCTAACTTTTCATATAAGATGGTTAATTTTTTCAATTCTAATTATGTTCAGCCTGAAAATTATTAGTTCTATTTTGAGTTTAAAGCCCTGTATGAGACTCATGTGCTAAATGAAAAATAAAGCTACACTCTGTTACTTCCAGGGAATAGCCCTGAATTCCTCTATGCTCTTGACTAATTCAGTCAAACAGATTTCCAGTTTATTTATTGGATATCAGATAATCACTCAACGAAAAGAAATCATCTACAACAGAGAAAATACAAGCATATATCTTAACTTCAGGCTCTTTCAAATCCATGGCATGACTGCTGCATATAGCTGCATGATAAGCAACATGACAAAACATATTATATTTACTGATCCTTAAAAATACCTTAAGACAAAAATATAATGGAAAAATATTTAAGAAAGCTAGCTGTTGTTCTTCACACAGAAGTAATTTTAAAGGTCTGATGCCTAAATCTCACAAGCAACATGTAAACAAAATGTATTCAGCCCTTGGAACACTCAAATATTATTTTTATAGTTACTTTTTTCCAATTGGTTAGAGGTACTACCTTTACTATTAGAAAAACAGATTAGTAAGAGGACTTCCTTTTTTAGTGATGAACTAGGGAAAATTTTGGCATGATACTCGATGATGTTTTATACTCCTTGCACGATATAAAATCTGATTACATTTTCTAACTTGCATTTTTTCCTTAAAACACTGTAAATTATTAATTACAATAAAAATGTTAATATTTTCATAAGACCATGTAGTGACTTAAATAAAAGAGATGAGAAAAAAGTTTCGCTACTTAGAGTGTCTATTTATTTCTATATTTTAAACAGCTCATAAGAGAGGTTTTTTTAAAATAAACAAGCATTTTATTTTTATGGTAAATATGTATTTAGAGATGTCAGAATACATTCATTAAAATGCTAAACAAATTGCAAACCTATTTGAGAGAAATAAGGTAAAGATACGAAAGAATTTACACAGTTAACAAAATTATATCCAAAGACCAGGACATTACTAATTCCTGACAATTTAATTTAGAGAACTTCACACAGTCTCCTAATAGGAGATCTAGCTATAGGTGGATTAAAGGTAAAGACAGGAAAAGAGGAAGGGATAAGAATAATGAGGAAGAGGAAGACAGATAATGTTAACACTAAGTTATTTTCTGTTAGTAATTTCCAATTACTCTTTGGGGTTATAGTTTATATGTACTTTGCTTTCCCTCTGTAATTACTTTATATCTCACACTATATTGCAGCCACATAAAGAATACAATTGCCTGGAAATCCTAATTTCCCCTAACAATCCTAATTTTTAATATGCTAAACTTAATTACGAGGATTAATAGTTCCTTGATTACACTTCTGCCATGTTTGAAAAACCAGGAAAAGCCCTTAGTATTCACTAATCAAAACAGTATTTAATAGATTATCTGATTAAAGATATGATTGTAAATATTTTTAATTACAAGATACTTATTATTAAAGACAAAAAGCATTTCAGGAGAACTAGATCACTTGTCACTCTGCATATTAAATCAGCAATGGATCAATACTATAAAATACACAAAGAATTAAAAAACTCTTGATTTTAGCTCTTGATTTAACTCTTGATTTTTTACCAGAATAACCGCAGCTACATTTTCATTATTTTGAAACTTTGTAATCTTTGTAAAAAGGTTGAAAAACTATCTCATAAAATACACTTAATAATTTAAGGTGAAATGGAGAAACACTGTAACAATAAAAAGCAAGTATCAACATTTTAAAAAGCTTCTAATGGGAAAAATGTATGCACCGTATTGTGCAACAGACAGGCTGCTGAACACTATTTCCCTTCTATCCTTTCTAAAGAAAATAAAGGGAAATTTCTCTTTTCCACATCCCGAAAGTACTGATGCAACAAGATACTGGCATATCACTGTACGCCATTCAAACAGTTAATTAACAGGAAACCCTGGTAGCATTAATTAAATTAATAAAGTCACTGTCCACTTAGTTTATGATAATACATCTACTACCTTGCACAAAGGCCACATGGTATCTATTAAATTTATAAAAGCCTATCCATTAAATAGTTCTGCCACAGAGAAACAAGTTAATTACTAAATAACTTCAATTAAAAGTTTTTTCACTGCAATACTAGGATAAATCACATTCAATCATATTTAATGGACCGTAGTGGAAGAATTAAGAAAATTTCTTTTATTCCATAGAAATAGTTTGTTAGAACATACAGAAAAATGAAAACACTGTTTAGTGTTTGAGATAAAAACAATCAAAGGTAATCCTTTAAAATTAGGGTTCAGATTAGTCTCTGCAAAGGATGCTGTTTAACTGAAACATCTGGTAGTGTTACGTTGAGAGACAAGCCTTTTTTAACTTTGGAAATGAGATTAGTAGATCAGTTATTTGTAAGTGTCCAAGTAATTTCTAATTATTTTATCTGGGTCACAGATAATCCGCTTTTACAGGGCTCCCACAATGACATCAGAGGATCACTGTTGAACTGATTATCCTGTTACCTTCCACTATGCATGGGAAGACCGGATTTTCCTTTTGCACAGAGAAAGAAAAAGAAGTGGCTGATTGCTTCAGACAGGTGGCAGCCAACAAAATAAAGAACACCACAGATCTTGAGAGGAAGAAAATCTCATACATGCAAAAGGTACCAGCTTTTAAAAAATGGTCAACAAACAGAATACTTCTTAGCAATGTCTGGGTACAATTTAAAAATGCACTAGATATGAAAAAACATCAAAAAAACCCAGAAAAGTCATTGTTCAAAAAACAGCATACCATGTCATTTTTCACATATTCTATAGTAATGCCTTGTAGATCAAACCTAACCAACAGAAGAATCCTAGAGTACAAATAGAAAAAACTAGGGTTTATCATCATTTAACTCTTAATGTGAAAAACACAGAGAAATAATTTCTCAAAACTAAAATGGAATATGAGTGAGAGAAATGCAAAAGCAAGGGCTGTCTTCTACTAATATCCACATGAGCATCCTGGCCATTCTACCTTTTTTAAAAAGACTGAATCAAAGCACTCTTTTTAAACTTCATCAACTATACATCAAAAACCATATGGTGTTGATAAAAGAGAATTTTTTTCCATGGTGTATTTATGCTTTTTCCTATGAATAAATGAATAGACATGCTAGTTATGGGGATTTTTAGAGGAAAAAAAACTCTTACATATAAAAAGAAGAATTCTTAAAAAACACATGTCAAGAAAATATGTCTTGAGAAAGCAAGCAAGTTTCTGGGTACTAATGGATTTAGCTTTCCAATAAATTTTATTATTTCATATAACTACACAAAAAATCAAATGGAAATAAAAATTAGCAACACAGATACAACCTTCTCAATACTTTCTTTTAGCTTAAGTGCAGAACATTGTAATGTAGATAAGATTTGGTTTTGTCACTTCAGTACAATTCAGTACAGTCATTAATAGGTGCATACAATTGTTGTACCAGACATACTGTCTGGTTTGTTTGCTTGGTTTTTTCCAGAAGATTTTAAAACTTTCTGAAATGGACAAAGTGATAATTTATGTGTAAATCATACTTCTACTACTTAGGACAAATCGCCAACAAAAATCCCCATCTCCACCTTCATGGAGTTTTAAAGTGTCCACTGTGGAGCTATCTCGTTACCCTGTAGCGATGCCAGCCAAAGACTACTTGCAGAGTACAAGCAGCTAGAGGAGGTCAGAAGTAAAGCCTAACAATAAGCTTTCAAATTGTTACCTTCAGTAGAGAGTAAAAGAGTTGCACTCTTGTAAGGTGCAAATCCCAAAATTCTTTTTGGTATGTTTTTCTTTGTTTTACTTAAAAGTTTGCTTCTACTTTTCAAACAATGCAATTTAAAAATCATGCTGCCTGAGAATATAAGAACACAGGTTCCAGTTAAAGAATATAAATTTCCAGTTAAGGAAAATAAAATCCAAAAACTGCTCTACAATAAATGACTGGGAACAGAGGAGTAGCGAAGCAAGTAACAAGCACTAGAGACATTCAACATAAATGAATGATCATTTTGGAAATTACCTCTGACAGTGTTTAACTCGTGGGTGAAACCAATTTTTTCCATCCAGTTCTCTAAAAACTTAAATATTTTAAGTAAGAATACTAATTGTTGATGAGATTCTAAGACAACTATCTTAAGAGTCCTAGAGTTACTAAATTACAATTTTAAATTTAAATTTCAGAGGCTTATGAATTAAGAGAGAACCTAGATACTTCTGTTTTTGAAGTATCCAAATAAAACTTCCCCAAGAGTAATGTAAAGTACATGCTAGAAGAAGCATCAAAATTCAGGCTGATAACAAAATTAGAGGCATATAAAGCTCAGGGAAAGGAACTAGGGAAGAAGGATGAAAAGAGCCACGTGCCCCTTCTGATAGAACTGTGTTTCACATATGCTAGTTTCTAGGGAGAAAGCACTAATCCTGTATACAGAGGCCACCTCAGCTGCTCCCCTCTTCATCGTAACAATTCATGTCAAAAGTTCCTCTAAGGACAGTTCTGCCAACCAGCTGTCCTCCTCTCATTGTAGGAAGTCACCTCCTTTGCTCTTTGGCTTCCTGGACCTCCAAATGAGTTATGAATAGCCTTGTGCTAATGATACCCTAAAAGTGATACCACAATCACAGTAGTGGCAAGTATACTCAGAGAAATTACTGTGTGGTAGGTTACTTAGTCTATTAATCACCTTATCAAGCGCTACAGCCTCAAGAACATTCTCCCTCTAAGAGACAAATTTTAGTATACAACTTACAAAGTTTTCATTTTTACCAGAGAGCAAATTTTTTCCAAGCACCTTAGTATCTACTGAACACACATGAAGCAGGATAACAGCAGAATACACACATATGCAGAATACCTGCATATTTTTTAAAAGACTTTTTAAAAAATTCATCTACTGTTATAACCAGTGACAGTTATACAATGACAGGCACAGATCAGTCAACTGTGTGACAAACCTAAATTTTGCGAGGTGCCAGCACACATGGCAGAATACTTCAAGTGCACTTCATACTGTGCTGCTTTGCTTTTCTGTTTTTAACTACTGCCCCATTCCAGACAAATACATTGGAGGATATCACACATATTCTTTCTGTTATGCATTCAGCCAAACATTTTATGCTGAAAAAATACGTCAAAGAGGAAAAAATGCCAATCCTATGAAAGCCTATGAAAAACTTCTGCTCATTTTTATGGCTTGTGAATCTTGTGTTTAGCTCTAGTGGAGCTTAACTCTGCTTTTAAAAATGTACACAAAGATTACGTATGTAAATTTATTCTACACATTAAATTCTATTTTGATGCTGTGGAAAAAGGATAACCCTCTGTAAATATAAACATAAACCAAGAATCTGGATTTTTTTAATAAGCATGTCCTATTCTTAACAAAAAAAAAAAAAAAAAAAAAAAAAGAATACAAAAAGGCCTTAGCCTCATATTACTAAGACAAAACAAAAGTTATTAGCTTCATTTCTGGAAAATTATGTAATGATGGTCAACCAAGCTTACCCTATGGAGAATCAGGAAGTCTAGCTACAAAAAGGTTAAAGTTTGATAAATCTTAGATTTATCTCTCTTTCCAAAATTTTTTGCAGTACTTGAAATACAGGTAAATAGTAATGTCAAACACCAATGAACCTTAAAATGCTGGACTCATTCAGCAATAGTTTGCACCCATCAAAGTTTAAATCACAGAGCTGCAGCGCTTATTGCCTCTACTATTTTAAACCAGCTTTTTTCCCCAGGAGCTGTGGAATTAATCTTGGTATCTATTAAACTGTAAGAAGAGGCACAAGAGCATGAACCATGAAAAAGTCTATTACCTGTTCTCCCATAAAAGCACAAGAGTTGCTTTGCCTCTTTCAAAAGGCACATGCTCTTGTCCCTTGCACACATCCCTAGGCAGCTTCAATAATCACTGAAATTAATGCTTTCAAGAATAGCTATGAAGCAATTAATATGACATAAATGCTTTAACTGTGCATATCCATGCCTCCAAGCATCTTAAGTTTCTTTCAAGGTCCTTGTCTGCACCATTACACTTTAATGATTGTGCTCTGCTATTAAGATTTGATCTATACCTTATATTATCGCTAATCTCATATTTAATATAGAGCTCATTTCAGGTACAATTTGCTTAATTTACACAGGAAGGCTAGATGCTGAATGGTAACTGCAGCACAGTACACAGTAGAAACATCACTGCTTCTTACTATTCATGGTTCATTGCTTCTACGGGGCTTAAATGTCTTGCACACTTAGTGTGGTCACCTACTGGGTGGGTATATCAGTTTCATTATTTCCCTACTTTACCACCACAGGCATGTATTTTGGGAGCCTGCAAAGCTACTAACCCACCTGTTGCCCTCTCCTCTGCCTTTTCCAGCTGCTAGCCAAAGTTGTCAATCCTTATGCAGGAAGCATATCTCCACACTTCAGTCCTGGCAACCAAAAACCATTTGTACAGAGAGAGTTTCTGACACCACTTGTAGACTAAGCACAACTGCACCAAAAAGACTTGTTTTGTTTGTTTGAAGTCTGACTGGTTGTTGTCAAGCAGATTTCCTAAAAACAACTGTATTGTTTTTTCTTGTTAATTCTGTATTTACAAAGAAAGGAATGAAAAGGGAGAAGACAACTGTGCTGCTGGTATGAAATTCTCTGAGTGGGGGATGGACTACATGACCTACATTCTCCAGTGTGTCAATGAAACAGCATGCACATGGTGTGAATGAATTAATGGTTGGAGACATACCAGAAATGGATTTCTACTTCCACAGCAATCCCATCAAGCCTATAAAAACTTGTCCATGTGACAATAGCCCCTCTGCTATTGGGGGGACAGACAAGAGTGCAGTGAAAGGCCTTAATGAAGATCTGTTCTTTTTAGCATCTGCCTCTCACAGACCATCCACATCCACAATAACTGCAGCATGTTTGTTTCACAAAGACGACAGAAAAGTGTCCAGGCACACTGCAGCTCAGTGATTACAATTTCAGCAGAAAATGGACTTAAAAATGCTATTACCCCACACGTGTTCCAGTGTAGCTACCAGCTCTGTAAGTGAATAGCATGTACTTCACAGTATAGTATACAACTGACAAAGAATAAAGAGACTTTACAGCAGCTGAAAGTGTTAAGGCTCAGGACAGTGAAGTTACAGCTGGGCATTTGTGCCTGCTGCAGTGGCAGCACAGTCGGTATCCTGTGTCAGAACAGAAACAGCCCAGGTTTCAGACAGATCTGACAGAAGCAGGTTCAGTCTGAGAGGTCTTATTTCACATCAGATAATAGTATCTGAATGGATGCTGATGGTCACTGCTAGAATTTAGTCCAGCTTCTGACAGCACACAGAACAGAATGATACATTTAGGGTCTGTTCCTTGTTTTCTTCTATACCCTGTCCATGGTTTAGTGCAGTACAGATCAGATGGGTTTCCTGATCCTTCTCATATATACATCCATTTAAAAGAAACTAAAAAGACATTAGTATTTCAGTATCTGAACAATTATGCTCACTAAGTTTCTGTCTCTGTCTCACCTGTTACTGGTGAGCAGAATTCACCACTTCAGCTAGATAGCCACCATAGAGGTGGTCTAGAAAAATATCCCAGCTCTAGATGATGCAAACATAAAGGCAACAGCTTAACAGGGAAGAGAAAACCTGTCAGCAAGACCATGGAACAGAAATCAGACACACAGTAAAGGTGCACAAAGGTAAATCTGTTGACCTGGGAGTTGAGAGTAAGTGTAGAATGCATTATGTTAGAGTAGCTGGAGAATGGTAATAATAATAGACAGTATAACCTCCATGACAGGAAAAGCAAAAGGTAGCAAATATGCAAAGGTAATACAATAAAACAAAAAAGCAGTATTACTGCTTTATCTAACATAATTAAAAACTACACAGTATTTTATTTTTTTTGCTTTATTCCATACCAAAAGAAGTACATAATACAGTTGGGAGGTTTTCCATTATGTACCTACGAAAGTTAATACTCTGCAAACCTTCTTAATTCCAAAATGAAATCTCAAGCATATTTCCAATAGTTGTAGCAACAAAGATGCTGTCATATTGTACATAACTGTCCCTTTAAAAAAAGCTCAGCAGGCAAGATCATAGATTCTTTCAACGTGTATATATCCAACTCAGGTACTGTCTCATCATGTTGAACAATATTTTAAACATTTGTATGGATTCTCAAGATAACTTTAAAAGAATCTGCTGGCAGCTATTAACTTCCAATGTACAGAACAGGATATTATGCCAAAACAAGCTTGTTTCTTGTACGTATTTATTACATTACCAAATTCATTTAATTGGAAAATTTTTAAATGCTGAGGACTTTTTTTCTGTGTATCTAAATGCAAAATATGCATCTGGACTGTAAACTTCACGTGATTACATTCCATAATTTGGCAAGTAAAGAGATGAACATAAGCATATTTATCAAAATACTTAACAAAGACACTGTATTCTCAAAATTTGATTTATCAGTTAGCTTCACTGTCACATAATTTTGACCAGGGTACACAAGAGTTTAAAATAAAAACAAAAATCAACCACGTACCTTGTACACTGCACAATTCCAGGACAAGCTATAAGTTTATTTAACTAATACAAATCAGGAAACTCACTTGATGGTGGAATTTCTAGCACTTGCTTGCTAGAAAGCTCCTTAGATTTCACTGGTGTTAAGAGGCTTGACAGACCACATATCAAACATTTACCTCATAGTGCAAGCGTTTTTCTAGTCTTCCATTAAATGCAATCTGCTTTTCTACTAATTGTACTGAAAATAAAACTAATATATATTTTTAAAATTAGATACTTACAGTGAAAATACCCATTAGCTGAGTATAAAAGAGTCGACTTATTCCACCTAATATTATTAGACCCATGAAGGCAGATATTCTTAGGAGAGCAAGTTCATGTCTAAATACAAACACATCCTAGAACAAGACAGAAAGAAGAGAGACTTTAGCAGTTACAAGTTAATTAAAGTATTTGAACCAAATGGAAATACTAGATAAGTGTTGCAAGAGGTCTTCTGAAAGCCTTAAAGCTGAAGGCAAATACTGGATTTTGAGCTATATTGCATATTATTGATATATTTATTTATGTTTTAAATGCAGAAACCAATAATCTTTTCTTTATATACCTTAAGAATTGGGGGTTTATTTTGTCAGAATGTTAAAACAAACTCCTTCAAGCAGTTAAGGTTTTGGGAATAGCTCAAGCTCAAATGGGTTATTTCTGAATGTTCCATCTCAAACTGTGCCAAACTACTACACACACAAGCTATATAATACAGGAAGACTACTCTGTTAAACAGTCTGATTTATTTAGACTCTTATACCTTGGCTACCAGGCACAGCACATTCCATTTTTACATCACCTCTTCTGAAAGAAAACAAACAATATTCCAAGATTGAAACTTGAAGACTGTACCTACAAAGTCCAAGCATCTGTACTGGATTGTTCTCCCTGTAGTGCTATTATTCAACATAAACTTATCTTCAGATAAGTACAGTACAGATGCTTCAGGGTACACAGGAATATGGATACATTTGATCAGCTGCACTGGAAAGCCTGTTCTCATCCAGCAGAAAATACGAAAAGCATTACAGAGTGTTATGTAATGTCTTCAAAGGATAGAGCACCGTATTTTTATCACAGGAGAACATTTTTATGTGGCAGTTACATCAGGTGTACTCTAAGTTCAGACCCCATTCTCTTATTTTTACATTACAATTATGTTCCTAAGGTTGTCTTTTGAATATACACATCTGTTTTTCCACTTACAAAAGCTAGACCATGGCAGGAAAGTACTAAAACCCTTCAAGTAAATTTTAAATTACAACCAGTATATGGAAGAGAACTGAATGAAAAAAACAACACAAAATGAAAACCAAATAAAACCCCAACCAACAAAACAACAAAACACAACAAATTCCCCCCCTGTCCCAACACTGCTTATGTTCAAGCACTAAAACTTGAGGAAGAGGGGAAACTAGATTTTAATTAAACAGAGAATAGTTAAAGCAAATTATGTCTAGGAAAAAAAAAAAACAAAAACAACCACCTAATTTTTCATGTAAGTAATTTCCATGAAGATTCAAAATATAAACTCAGGAAAATAAGTTTAACTGTCTACTAAAGCTGTGAAGGAAGTCAGTACTTAATGAACAATTAGAAATCACTAGTTAAGCAGCTAAACCAGAAAACAATCCCCAACAGTCTTTTCTGAACGAGTGCAATGGTGCATCCCCCCTCCCCTCCCTTGTTAATACTGGTCTCACTTGCTGCTGTAGAAAACATATTAATTAATTTCCATTTATTTTAACCCTTCTTACTCATTTAATGAGTTAATTCAGAGATAAATCAAATAAAAGCAGTCAAACTATTCTTTATTTCCCTTTCCATTAGCTAATGAAATCTTTAAAAAAAAGCAAGAAAAGACACAACTTCTGTAAGTTGTAAAATACTTCTTCTTCATTATCTTCATTAATATGTTTTATTAAATTAGTAATATTTTGATGTATTCAAGCTCAACTTCACAGAAAACAGTAAAATATAAGAGAAGAATGCCAACAGCAAAGTTACATTCTGCATCTAGCATGACACTCCCCCATTAGCACATCCTGCAACTTTAATTTAGAAGAGTTCCTTCTCTTGAACGTAATTTTCAGCATGAAAAGAATACATCACCAAACACATGACAAAAGAAAATCCTAGTATATGGAAGGCAAGCTTAATTTTCACCTGACTTAACCCATGTTAAAATAGAGGTACAAAAAAGGATAGACCTTTCAAACTAAGTATCACAGAATCACATACTAATGTATATTGGAAAGGACCTTAAAGACCACCTAGTCCCAACTCCCCTGCCATGGAACGAACACCTCTCACTACAGCAGGCTCCTCAGACCTCCATCAAATCTGGCCTTAAACAATTCCAGGGACAGGGCAACCATAAATTCTCTAGGCAACTTCTTCTGGTGCCTCCATAGCCTCTGAGTAAAGAAGTTCTTCTTAATATGTAATCTATGCCTACTCTTGACAGTTTGAGAACATTCTCCTATGTCCTGCGACTACATAGTCCTGGTAAATAGAAGCTCTCTATCTTTCTTGTGGGATCCCCTCAGGCAACAGAAGCCTTTTCTTTTCTGGGATGAACAGACCCAACTCACAGGATCACAGAATCATCGGGGTTGAAAGAGACCTCTGGAGATCATCCAGTCCAACCCCCCTGACAAAGCAGGATCACCTACAGCAGGTGACACATGAATGCATCTAGGTGGATTTTGAGTGTCTCCAGGGAGGAAGACTTACCTATGAGGAGGTTATGGGAGACAGTGTCAAAAGCCTTGCTGAAGCCCAGGTAGACAACATCCACTTGTGGACATCTCCCCTCACCGACCCATCCTGCCATGTCATCACAGAAGGCCATCAGATTGGTTAAACATGATCTGCCTTTGGAGAGTCCATCCTGACTACTCCTGATGACCTTTTCTTTTTACATGCTTAGTCATGGCCTCCAGAGTGATCTGTGCCATCACCTTTCCAGGGCTGCAGGTGAACCTGACTGGCCAGTAGTTTCTCAAGTCCTCCTTGTTGCCCTTTTGGAAGATGGGAACATGACTCTGGATTTCCTCCAGTCATCAGGAACCTCTGCTCTGTCATTTTTCGAAGACGTAAGGTGAGCTTAGCAACAACATCTGCCAGCTCCCTCAGCACCAGTGTGTGCATCCCATCAGGGCCCATGGATTTATGGTTTTGTCTGCCTAGCCAATCTCTAACCAAACTCTCAATGGCTAAGGGCGAGTCTTTCTCCAGCCTTCCTCTCTTGCCTCCAGGTTCTGGGATTCCTGAAGGATGGCCTTAGCAGTAAAGTCTGAGGTGAAGGAGTATTCACCCTGCCTCCTCCATGTCTTCTGTCAGCAGGTTACCCATATGATTTCAGCAGCATTCCCACATTTTCTTTAGTCTTTCCTTTGATGCTGATGTACTTGTAGATGCCATTCTTGTTGTACTTGATATCCCTCAACAGACTCAATTCCAATAAGGCTTTCCTTGTTGCATCCTTGCATTCCTTGTCAATACTCCTATATTCCTCCCATTTGTCCTCCACACCCCCAGGAAATGAAATCCAAAGCAATTATGAACCGGAAATCAATACTGTACTCTCAAATCTGTACAGACAGAAAAACAATTTTCTACAGAAAACCAAAGTATATGCAGTGAGTGGTTTGGGCAAAGATGAGTGTTTTGGCAATCAGGCTTTAATAATAGAATGACTTACACAATTCTACATTGTAATAGAAATATTTAACTCCAAGAAGAAGAAGAAGAAAAGAAAAAGAGGAAGAGGGGAGCAAGAGAAAGAAGAGGAAAAAAAGAAGAGTAGGAGGAAGAGGAGAGGAAGGAGGAGGAGGATGATGACAAGGGCAAGGAGGAGGAGAAGAAAAACGAGAAAGGGAAGGGGAAGAAGCAACAGCAGAAGCAGCAGATGCAGCAGAAGCAGCAGAAGCAGCAGCAGAAGTAGCGGTGGCAGAAGAAACAGAAGAAACAGAAGCAGAAGAAACAAAAGAAACAGAAGCAGAAATAGGAGCAGAAGAGGCAGCAGCAGAAGAAGAAGCAGAAGTAGCAGAATGTTGCAGCTTTGCATAAAAGCTCAATGCAATTTGGTTTAATTATTCCATTTTAGAACTGACAGGAACTTTTTTCAGCTGAGAAAACCAATCAAAATTATAATCAATCAAAACTGGTCAATGATTAATCAATCTCTCTTTCCATGTGTTTCGAACAGATCCTCTTGTTCAAACACCACATAGTATTCAACAGTCTCAGTGCAGTGTGAGTACTGAGAAAGTGTGATTTTGGGGTTTGGGGTGCAGGCTATTTTTGCTAACAAAAGGAACTATACAGACTGAGCCACAAAGCATACACACAGAGCAGCTGACATCACCAATGCAAGACGACTCAGCTGTCATGGCACAACAGGGTTTTCTGCCAAGGCATCTTTTCTTTACATTGTGCCAGGCAGGCCTTGGCACAGATGCTGAATGCACATTTTTAACAACGTGCGAGTTTTTCTTCAGGTAGCCTCTTTCTACTCCTTATGTCAGCTCCACAGCCTAACTGGTCTGTCAAAACTTTGGTTCACATGGGTTGCTGCCACTGCCTTTCTACTTAGCATTTCCTATACCACACATGTACACTCCCCTTGGCTGTTGCCTGTTCTAAAGGTTTCAAAATTCCATTTAGCTGCTACTTCTATCCACCCAATCAAATTGCAAGGATTCTTAATTACCCATAAAAATGGATAGAAATGTGCACAATATAAACTTGTCACAAAGTGCATAGGATTATGTTGAAAAATGGACTGCAAACCATGAAATCTGGTATCTTTATCTCAACAGGTAATACCAAAACACTCTACATAAAGAAGTCTCTGTGACAGATAAACAAGAGACTTACTCAACCCCACAGCAGAACACATGCCTCAACTTCATTTGTGAGCATCAGCCATTATAGATGATCCCTATAATGAATGCTTCCAGTGACTAGGACAATAGCTACCACAGCTTTTATACTATCATGCAGGAGAGAGGTCAAAAACAACAATGGGTCCAGCTCTAGATGGTAGTCCATTATAAAAATACTGCTTCCAAATTCACTCTTTGTACCCTACCAACAGTAAAAAAACCAACAAAAAGGCTCAAAAACAAGTCCCTGCCCTTTACATTACTGTTTTACTGTTTTCAAGGATTTATAGTATTCCTTTAAAGCAGCACACTGTACTGAGGGCAGAGCTTTCAGCAGGAAACACAGGACTATGGTATCTGTTCCAGAAGACAGCATCTTCATAGTTTTTCATTTGCAATGAAAACTAATTTATTCAATCTCTACTCTTTATTGAAATGTGACACACAGAGAGATGACTATACAAGAAAATGTATTAAGAGACCCCTTTTCTCCTTGGGAAATGACACTTTGTGTAACACAAGATAACCTGCTGGTCTGTGCTCAGTTGTAAATGCCTAAAATGTCTGCCCCAGCCCACTGATGAAGTAATAGTCTATCAACTTGGCTATGGCAAAAACAGTGTATAATACAAAAGAAAGCCAGGCTTTACAGAAAGTGGACTGAAAACTACAGACTGCAGGTTTTATAGGAAGGAAGAGAAAAGACTTAATTCAATATTCATGTACTGTCCTTTTAACCATATTGTAGGAGAGCAAGGTTGAGTTGGTTTTGCAGAACATTGAGAAGGAAAATTTTTGTGTTTTCGTTTTTTAAAATATCTCTCCCATCTTATACATAATTTTGTGATTCTAAGAGTAAGGACACTATAAATGGACTTTGGATGATAAATATTGTCAGATTTTAATTAATATTAGTCAGTATTAATATTACTGCAAAAAGTTTCTTCCAAAGACAATGATTTGTAATTGCAGAAACAGGGGCAAAATAAAACTAAACGAGAGTAAAGGGGCACAGGTTTTTGTATGTCAGGAGGTTTGGCTAGTTACTGTAGCAACATTTCTAGCAAACAGAATGTATCAGCAGAATTTCTTTTGCTTAAAAGATTAAAAGCCTTCTACAAATAAGGTAAAATATACTGCCAAATATAATACATTTACCTTTGCATTTTGACCAGCTGTATCTAGAATCTGTGCCAGCACAGTCATGGAGAGACCAACTATGGATTGATGAGAAGTCTAATATTTATTCTTGTCATCTCACTATTCACAAGATTGATTACTTCCTAAAAGACACAGGCTTCCTGACATTTTTTCACGAAGATATAAAATTAAGAATATTCCTGTGTTAACCTCTGAAAATCACCAAAGCTTACAGAAGAACTAATACTCTGATTTTACTCAAGAAATATCTTTTTCTTGTGCTATCATACAACATAATCAATTTAATTACCATCTCTTTTATTTCTAGCAGTAATTGCACTCCTCCTGCTGGACAAACGGAGGCAACAATCATAACCTAACTTTCTAACGTGTATCAGTTACAAGAACCAAGACTACTATGAAGCAATCTTCTGCAACAACAGATGAAGCTGAAAGACTGTATAGAAACAGCTTCCTCCACTGCCTTTAGAGCTATCATCCTTAACTCAGCATAGTTAATCAAATTCCTGGGGTTTTCTTTTTTGATCCTTTAAAAATAAAAACACAAGTTTTAATTCAGAAAGGGATACTAACATGCTGATCAAATTTTCACAATGCATTAATCAGTACTGTAATAAAATTATTATTTCACAATAGCACTAAAAGCAATTTTAATTCTACAGCTTCTGTGTTATGCACTACTTTATATCTGAAGAATAAAATTTAGAGGAAGGCACACCACCAAAAAATTCACAAGTATTTTAAATGAGCAAAAATAAGCTTATTCCAGATGGCTGTTCAGAAAAAAAATTACTCAGTTCTTTGAATCTGTGCTAAATATTAGCCCCTGTCAATTCAAAAAATCTAAGCTCTCAGTTACAGCCAAAATTTCAACAAAGAACAGCACTTTTGTGAAAGGTTAAAGGTACCGCACTCTGGAATGCTGTGGTACTTCAGTTTTAATTGATATACGAAGAAAAAAATAATCTTGCAGGATGCTTGCCTAAAACCCTAACTACTACTAAGCTAATCTTCTCAGTCCTGCTCATTTGGTGTCAAAAAGACATAGTTCTGACAAATTATTCTGTGGCGCCTTAGCAACACTTTAAAAAATAAGCTTCATGGAACTCTGGTATCATCTTCCAGAGATATATATTGACTAGGCATGCTAACAAACTATTTTAGTCTTCTCTACTTCACTCTGCGCTCTCCCATTCTGGAGCTGAAAAACTGAGAAAGCAAAATACTATTCAGTGTTACACTGTACTTAAAGAAGGTCTGAACAGCCCAGACCTGCTGTGTCTACTGTTTTTCTATACGGTATAAACATATTTTTCTCTCGGAGGCACAGGAAACTGTATACTATAGCACAGATCCACTTTTTAAAAGAATGAGTGTCATTTGAGTGTCCATATGTTCACATGCAGAAATTGATAAAACCAAATAAAACCACCGGTAAAACTAAACAAAACTAAACAGAGCAAAGTACTTGATTTCTTCCAAAGCTCTCTGTAAACTTAGGCAGCCAAATACAGGAACCTGATCCACTCTTCAGGCAAATACATTAAAATGGGTTAAAATAATTGTTGCACATGTATTCTACCTCCTAACCTGTCACCGGGGTAGATATTAAAATTAGACCTCTCTCCAAAAGACATCAAATTAATCCAGCTACGCCAGCAAGAATAAGTTCTATACATATTCATACTTGATTTTTGAACTGTAATCATTAATGATTATTTATTATCACCTATTTAGGTACTGTAAAACCTCTGAAGTAAACATGATTTCCCTTTCTTTCCTTTGCACAGACCAGCTCCAAGAAAATAATTTGGTTACCCTTCATACTACTTCTAAAAAGCAAGGCTAACAGACAGAACTTTGGCTCATTACTCAATACAGCATAATATTACATGAAGAAATACGTTCAGGGAACATTCACAATAAAAAGGAAATACCCTACCATGACATTATACTATTAGAAGCTAAAAAAATCTGTTTCAGTGCCTATGAAAGATGCTCCAAGTAGACAGCAAATTCTGTTCCATATTTCCAGAGGCCTTTTAATGATTAAAATTGAAGTATTGATGTAAATGCAAAAAGTAATTAAATTCCTTTAGAATATTTTTTTTTCTTAAAGAAAGAGTTACAAAAATCTTCAACTTTGGAACATCCTCCATAACAAAAACTTGGTATCTATGAATTTGAATATAGCACTATTATCAGTTTTGATTATCCAAGGAATACAGTCTTCCTACACATTCAGCTCTCCTTTGCCACATCACTGTTGCAAACACTTTTATGGGAACATCACATCCACTTCAGACTGATACAGGAACAAATAAGAAGCTCAGAAGACTATGCCTCATCCTTTTCCAGAAATAGAATTTTTCACAAAGTGAAATCCTTATATAATGTAGGATACAGAACTATATGACAAGCTTCAGTTGCTCAAAAAAATGGAAAATGGGACTTGCCTTACCCACAATGAAGGATCAGGTTCCAGTACTCTGGAAATATGAGTATGACATCACCAGCAGAGAGTATGATGGGGTATGACATCAAGAGAGTATTAAAAAATCTTCTGCATGTCAGTATTCAGAAAAAATCTCAACAAAATTTAGAGTGCAATATCTGTGATGATTTTATTCTCTTCACTTGTGACATTTGAAATGTTACCTGATTTTGAAAATTATTTAAACTTGTTTCTAGGTTTTTCTCTTTAGTGTTATTGTATTTGTTATAGTGCAGCACAAATACAAAAGTTCATTTCAGATTTAGGCTAGAAGATTTTGCCTCTTCATAAGCAAGATGGTATAACAGTTTTTTTATATAGAAAGAGCTCTAACTTTGCTGTCCTGGCACTTTCAAGCACTGAGCAACTTTCAAGCAGTCTTCTTCAGTATTCTGAATACTACAGATAATAGGCATAAATGAGCACCAGATAGCAACTTAACAATATAAATTTCATAGCGGAAGAAATTCCTTAATTTTTTACTCTAGTCCAGTTGGTAATTCCATTTTCTCTGTGTATACAACAACCTTTTACTGATGACAAGACATGAAAATACTGTAACTATATACAGTCCACATAAAACAAACCAAATTTAATTACTCCTTAACCCACACAACTTTTTCAAAGCAACACAAAATACTGCTACAAAACCAATGTATATTCTTCCCCTTGCAGAATGATCATGCACCTTCTTCCTTTCTTAAAAAAGCAATATCAGCTTTTTAAATCACAATATTAGGATAGCTATATACTCATCTTAATTTTTCTTTGGAGAAAGTAAAAGGAAATTTGATAACATCTAAAGTATTCAATCTCATCTTTCCAGTACCCATAATCACTTCCAAAGAAAGCTGACTGGTTCTCCCCACCCTTCCCAGATTTCTAAGAAAACCAGTATTGTGTTTCTAGCATACAGAAATCATATTCCCTTTCATAAAAATATTTTCTTACTTAACATCAATCAAGTTTTCTTACCTAATAATATACAGCTAGTTGAACTCTCTTGACTGAGACTGAAGCTGAACCACCAAAAATGTGTAGTAACTGGATGCCAAAACAAGCCACATTGCAATACTATTTGTTTGCTTCACAGAGAAGACAGGTTCTTACCCAATTTTCTTTTTCCAAAGGCAAGAAGTAGTAGTAATGGCAGAAGTCAAGTATCAGCGTATAGGAGCTAAGGATCTGGGTGTAGAAACATAGCTGTAAAAAGAGCCAGTGATTGTCTTCCCCAACACAATTATTAATCCTGCAGAGAAACAAAGTGTGCATACATAAAAAGAGAAATTTAACACTCAAGTTATAATATTGTGAATAGAGGACTTTATGATTGCTTATGGAGCAAACTACTGGATGCCTTGCACCATACCTTAAAGTGTAGGCTGTGCTATGGAGATAATTGCTTAGAATGAGACACACTGCTCTGTATTTTCATATAGCAAAGGTACTACTACAACTTTAAGTAATACTCTCATAATAAAATTGGTTTTTTAAAGTCTGCAAAATTTCACAATAAAATGTCTTATCTTCTGCTACTCAACACATTTCACAGGTTGTGAACTACAGACAGTCCAAAAACTGGAAACACAAACAAATATTTTAAAATAAATGTGGTCACAGGCTACCTCAATAACAAAGAAATATGACTTAGAAATGAAGCAAAGGCACAGAATACAATACAGGCATCCCTATTCAGAAACTCCTTCTGCGCACTCCAACATGAAAAGAGTAAAGGAAACACAATGATTCTATCCTTACATCTATTCTAAGTACTAGATCAAAAACCTTTGAAATTGGGGCATAGTCTGCTTCACAGAAGTTACATGGATGCAATTTCATACAAGCATTAGCACAGACATCAGTACCAAGCTAAGCCACTGTGACAGAAGCACTACACTAGTACTATTCACTGAAGCAGCAAAAACTTTACAAAAAAGGTAGTTTGAAAAATGGCTAAATCAACATATGGGAATACTGATGTCAATTCTGTCCTCTGCTGTTTGTCTTGCTAAAAATGATACCTCAGAACTACTTTCAGGAATGTTTATTTTCACTTACTCTGAGTTCTGCTGGGGAATTATGAAAGCTCAAATTTATTACTTCTCTGCTTTAAATGCCTAAATGATTAAGCACCACTGGGAAAGAAACAGGAAAAATGTGCAGCAGTCAACACCACAAATTTCAAAGTGATTCACTAAAACAACAGTAAATTACTGGAAGAAATGTCCTGGTTTTACCATGGACAGTGGTGATCCATCCTCCTCACACAATGTCCACAGCGACTGCAATGGTGTGAACGCTTTGGTCTCATCATATTGCACTTGTTACATAACTCCCAATGTTCTAGTTCTAGGTGAAAATGTAAAGACACGTTAGAGAGATTTAAACTCAGTAATGTGTGCTCACAATAAATCCGTATGCTCGTAATTCTAATTAAAAAAACAAATCTTACTATGATCTGAGAAGGATCAGCAGCACATAAAAAGCTTTTTCCCACTGTGACCTTAATTAAACTGGAAGATATTACTGCTGCTCTGTGCCAGTTTCCTTCTCCAAAATGCTCTCTCTTCCTATAAATTCCTACAAAGTAATTATTACAGTACAAAAGCTGTGACTCAGACAAGGAAGACTGTAACTCAATTATTTCCTTACATTTCTACTGTGAAAAAAAATATCTGCTTCACAGAATCAGGATACAATCTCCCTGCTGTTCCAGAACCTCCTAAGAAACACTGCTACTGCTAGCTAACTAAAATATGACACACATGAACACTTCAGGAGCATCCTCCACCTCAAAGCATTTTAAAGGCATGTATATCACCATATGCAATTTTACACAAAAGGTAATCAAAGAAAGAGATAGAGAATAGTCTTTTATTTACAAATATATACTATATTTAAATTACTAATGTGAGATTCTTTAAAAGCTGATCTCCAGAAATACTGAGTAGCTGGAAGTACAAGGAGTACTATTGCTCAGCTTAGCTATTATTTATCTCAAATTGCACCATCCAAATTAGAAGAATTCTTTGAAAATAAAAATTCAAATTATATGTTCAAAAATTTCATCTTCACATGGAAAACAAATAAGATTAATATTGAAATAATTCCAGTCACAAAAGCATATATTTTCTGTCTTTAAGGAAAACAGGTGAATGACTGAGAAACTTAAATACTTTGACTGTTCAACTTTGTTTCTACCTAAATAAACTTTTTTGAGACACAAAATTTTCTCAGATCTCAGGGAGAGAGGGAAAAAACGAAAAAAAGTTTAATATTTACAGTTGGACATTCTGAAATTTTTACTTTAAAACACTTTCACTATGTAAACAAAATAAATTTATATTTAGTACTTCTGAGCCACCTGCAGGCAGCTCTAATCTTGTCTTTCTTGCTGCAAAATAACTTTTGGACACCGGAAGTAAACAAACCTAATATCGAAGATCATTAAACTAGTAATAATGACAGATGGAAACTAATTTACAATCTGTTCCCATACATCTGGTGTCGCAAAGGTGTCACTCACTAATAGAGTAGCTACCAGCAGAGTTCAGAAACACCCCAAATCATTTTTTAACACAATTTATACTATGCAGAAATGTACCCTCCTGTCAGCCTAGAGAATACCAGAGAACTGAAGTGCCTCCTCCAGTGTGGAGGCTCATAAGGGCTATGCGGACGGAGCAACGCTCCAGGCACTCCCATGGAGGGAGCCTAACCCTTGAGTTTTTCTATCCAAGTTGTTTAACCCTGTACTGTTTGAAGTTTACTTCCTGATAGGTTGGTTACCTTACCCCTGATTGGTTGTTGTCTTTTCTCCTCAATTCTGTACCCTGATTGGTCCGTTTTGGATCCTTTCCCCTATTGGGTAACTTTTCAATCTGCACCCCGTTGGTTAACTTTTCAATCCGCGCCCTTATTGGATAGTTTTTCAATCCGCATCCCTATTGGTTGGTTTAGCAAACCCCACCCCCTAAATTACGAATAAAAACCGGGCTCTCCGGACTTTTGGGTCCTTCTTCGGAGAGTCGGAGAGGAATAAAGAAGGCTCCTGGAGAAGACCCCCGGCTCCTGTGATCTTTCCCGTGCCACCTGGGTCACCCCTGCCTAGAAGACAGCTGCATCAGCAGCTGCAGCCTGGATAGAGCTGACAGGCTTGATCGCTGCGGCGATCTCACAAAAAGAGCTGATCACTCTATAGGAGTGCCCGTGCCGCCTGAGCTGAGGCCGTCTCCCCGTGGGCGACTCACTTGGGAAGGTCGCGGCACCCAGATCATCCCAGCTAGGGAACTGGGCGGTCAGCGACAACTGGCACCCAACGTGGGGCCCCTTTTGGGTTCCCCTGGTGAGCCGTTCCCACTTGTGGGAGGAAGAAACGGCCTTGGGTTGCCCAGTTCCTCCGAGGGACCCTTCTGTGTTGTATCAGTAGGCACCGAGGAGGCATCGATCAGGACCTGCTGAAGACATCGGACAGCAGCCGATTGGACCAGGCGGCCACCCCCCTTCGGTTTTTTTCAGGCGAAGAAGAATCGTGAGTTTGTTGGGCTTTTTGTTTCTGTTTTTCCTTATACCATAGGGGAGGGAGTGGAGACAGGATGGGGAGTAAGCTGAGCCGTCCAACGCTCACCCCATCAGAGCGGGAGTTTTATGTCCAAGTTAAAAATACCCTTGTTGGAGCGAATTTTAAGTTTTGTAAGGAGTTTTTGAAGGGTTTTGTTCAATGGATTTTTCAATCCTTTCCTAATGTTAAGTTAGCATTGGTTAAGTCTAATCAGTTTTGGGATGCAGTGGGAATCAAGTTAACTGTTGTTCAATTGGAAGGGGATACTTCTGTAGCGAAGTTTTTTCCGTTATTTAAGTTAATAATAAAGGCAACTGAAAGGAGTAGTTTGGGAGGAGATTCGGGGAATGTTCGGGGACCCCAGTTAAAAACCCTTACCCCTCTTCCCTCACCCCGTGTCCCTAATTCCTCTTCCCTATCTGAGGGTGGGTCGGCGGGCACGTCCTGCAGCACTGCACTGGGTAGCCACCGTCTCTCGGGCTCTCCCCAACCCCCTCTCTACCCTTCTCAGGACAGTGCTGGCCACACTTCCCTGGGCCTTCCCTGCAACCTCCTTCCTATGCCCACCTACCCAGTTTTACCCCCTCCACACGTTTCAAGTTTGCAATTATTGAGTTCTGTTTAGATTCAAGATGGCGTCAGCAAGATGGCTCGTCCCGCCATTTTACCTCCTTCACTCCCAAGTTTTCCCGCCCTTAATCCACAAAATGGCCACTCAGTTGTGATGTCATCACCTGTTGACCCCACCCCTAAGTACACCCTCCTTACAGACCCCGCCTATGACCACACCCTTGAAAGGTACCTGCCCCCTGCCACGCCTATTGCCCTGCCTACCTCACAGGCCACGCCTACCTCCAAGACCACGCCCCTTGACCCCGCCTCTCGAGCAACAACACACCCCCTTGCCTCCCCGGCGAAATACCGGAAGGGAGGGTGGGAGTAACCGGAAGGAAGCCATCTTGGCTTCGGATGCTACTCGTAGCAAGGCATCCCCTTCAAGCACAAACAAAAGGCAAGGTCGTCGAGGCAACAAGCCCCCTTTATCCTCCTCGAAGGACGACAGCAGTGACTCTTCGTTATCGGACATTGAGGACCATTGGGCAAAAGTTAGGGAAGAGGCAATAAAGGACAAAGACTGGGATATGGCAAACAGAATAACAGTGTTTCCGATAATGGTTAGGGCAAAAGACAAGCCCGAAAGGTGACCTGGCAAGCTATGCCTTTTAATGAGTTAAAGGAACTTCACAAGGCTGCTAAGGAGCATGGTCGAGGTTCTCATTATTTTAGGCACATACTGGAAGCCACTTTTGCTGCACATACACTGCTGCCGCATGATATCAGAAATATCATTGGATGTCTATTAACCCCAGCGGAATATTTAATTTGGGAAAGAAATTGGAAAAAACAATTGGCTACACTGGTGGCAGCATATCAAAATGATCTTGATAAACCAAATTTAATATTGGAGCAAATTGCTGGGGAAGGAAATTATTTAAAACCGACTGAACAGTTTGACATTCCGGATTCCACCTTAAGAGAAATTGCCAGTGCAGCAAAGGCGTCTCTCCTTTTGGTGCCTGATGAAAAAGTGCCTGTGCAAAGTTTTACGAGTATTAAACAAGGAATAGACGAATCACTTACAAAATTTGTGGACAGATTAAAGGCAGCCTTAGAAAAACAACTTGAAAGTGCTGATGCCAGAAAAGAGATGTTAATAAAGATGGCCTTAATGAATGACAATTCAGCCACAAAGCCCATCCTTCGATCCTTACCTTTGGATCCCGAACCAACTATTGATCAAACGATAGAGGCATGTATAAAACATAATTCCACTGAGAACACTGTTGAGCAGGCAGTAGCACAAGGCATCGCACAGGGCACGTCAGGAGCCTTTGCGGTTATAACAGCTAAAGACAATCAAAGGTGTTTTAATTGCTGACAATTTGGACACTTTATTGCGAACTGTCCTGAGAAAGAGATGGCTCAGGACCACCGACGTATTTACAGTAAGGGGTGGAAGCCGGGAAACGCCAGGGCGAGCGCGGATCGGCGCCGCACGACGACAACAAATTTCCAGCCTGCATCCCTGGATCGCAACCCTCAGCTGCCGAAAGAGGACAACAAGGACCACTTTCCATGTGGAAAGAAGGTACCAGCTTCAGAAGTTCCCACACCGATGAAGACCAATCGGTTTACACCGAGATACAGGTGGGAACCCGGCGCGAGGTGGTAAGCAACGTATCTGTTCAATTTGACTCAGACTATATATATAGAATCGCTACGGGTAAAAAAGCACCTCTGAGAGGACCAACTGCCATTTTAATCATAGGCAATCCTATTCGTAAGCCAGCTGCGTTGGCAGTAATTCCAGAGGTGCGGACTTTCGATCCGGAAGAGGAGATTTTTATTTCTGTTATATGCTTAGATTACCCTTATTTCTTGCCAGCAGGAGTACCCCTCGCTCAGGCATTTTTATTGCCCAAAGAGTTACCAGATACTGTGCCACAGAACCCGACTGTCCTATGGGTTCAGTTGATGGGGGCAAGGAAACCCGTAATTAAATGCACTCTGTTCTCCCAAGGAGAAAGAATCAAAAGATTGGGAATGATGGACACTGGCGCTGATGTAACTCTTATCACAAAATCTGAATGGCCATCAAATTGGGAGCTGGAGCCAGTATCGGGTTTTATTTCTGGTATTGGAGGGGTCGCAACATCGTGGCGAGCAAAAAAGAACATTGTCATTAGTGGCCCGGAGGGAAAGGTGGCTACAGTAAGACCTTTTGTCATCAGGGCCCCGATTACTTTGTGGGGAAGAGATGTCCTGTCCCAATGGGGGGCTACTCTTACCATTAACTACAGGGATTTTTAGTGGGGGCCACTGAAGAGCGCGCCTTGGATATCCCCCAACTCAACTGGAAGCAAGATCATCCAGTTTGGGTTGATCAGTGGCCCTTATCCAAGGAGAAATTGCGCGCATTGGAGACCTCAGTCGAGGAACAGCTGTCCAAAGGGCACATTGTTCCCTCAAATAGTCCCTGGAATACCCCTGTCTTTGTGATCAAAAAACCTGGGAAGGACAAATGGAGGTTGTTACAGGACCTTAGGAAAGTGAATGAAGTGATTGAGGACTTTGGGCCCTTACAGCCAGGAATGCCTTCCCCCATGCTGTTGCCCAGAAATTGGCCACTCGCAGTCATTGATATTAAAGACTGTTTTTTTAACATTCCTCTTCATCCAGCGGATGCTCCCCGATTTGAGTTTTCTGTTCCATCTTTAAACCGGCAGGCACCCTTAAAGCGCTACCATTGGCTGGTTCTCCCTCAAGGGATGAAAAATAGCCCATCAATATGCCAGAGGTATGTCGCTTCAATATTATCTCCAATAAGGGAAAAATTTCCGGACAGTGTTATTTTGCATTACATGGATGATGTCCTTTTGTGTGCTAAAGACCAAGCTGACTTAGACGTTGTTCTTAAAGCTACTAGGACTGCTATCGAGGAAGCAGGCTTCGAAATCCAGCCGGAAAAGATCCAGCTCACCAGCCCCTGGAACTACTTGGGTCTCCGAGTGTGGGAGAGGACAGTGACACCACAACAAGTCGTCATTAATACCAACCCCAGGACCCTCAATGAAGTGCAGCAACTTTGTGGATTCACCAACTGGGTAAGACCTCTCCTGGGAATCTCCTCCGAGGAATTGGCCCCGCTATTCAACCTACTTAGAGGAGACAGTGCACTCAATTCGCCTAGACACATGATGCCGGAAGCACGAGATGCAGTCACCAGAGTGCAAGAAGCCCTGTCTGCTCGGCAAGCACACAGGTATGAGCCGAGCCTACCCTTTTCCTTGGCCATCCTACGTAATACCCCACATTTTTACGGACTGCTCTTTCAATGGGATCCTGAATTGAAGAACCCTTTATTGATTCTGGAATGGATTTTTCTCCATTCCCAACCCCAGAAAAAGGTGACTACTCCTCAGGAAGCCATAGCTGCGGTTATCCGCAAAGGTAGATCGCTCATGTGCTCTCTTGCAGAGTGTGATTTTACATGCATATATGTCCCATTGGCAAATGCTGAGGAGCTGGAGTTTCTGCTCCAAAGGAATGATAGCCTCCAGTTCTCTCGATAACTATTCTGGTAGCATTTCAATTCATTATCCCGGACATAAATTGTTTAAGACAAATTTTAATCTGGTCCCAAAATTTGTCCAAAGTTCCCTCTCCAAGCTGTGACAGTCTTTACTGACGGCTCAGGATCTTCCCATAAGTCAGTTATGACTTGGAAAGATCCGAGGACTCAGCAGTGGGAGTCTGGTGTCCGGGTGGTGGAAGGATCCCCTCAAATTGCAGAACTTACAGCCGTTGTCAGAGCTTTTGAAAAGTTCAAAGACCAACCTCTTAATTTGGTTACTGATTCGGCCTATGTAGCAGGAGTAGTCATGAGAGCAGAGCATGCTTTTTTGAAGGAAGTGTCTAACAAAACTTTATATTCCTTGCTTTCTAAATTGATTTTTCTTATCTCCCACAGAAAGCAACCATTCCATATCATGCATGTTAGATCACACACTGACCTCCCCGGAGCCATCGTGGAAGGTAACAGAAGAGCAGATGCCTTAGCTATGGTAGCACAGACCTCCAATTTACCCGACACTTTCCAGCAGGCAAAACTTTCGCACCAATTTTATCACCAAAATGTACACACTCTAGTAAAAATGTTCCATCTATCGCGAGAGCAAGCCAAGGCTGTTGTGGGGTCGTGTCCACAATGTCAGTCCTACTAATTACCTTTCCTCGAAAGAGGAGTTAATCCCAGAGGGCTGAACAGTAACGAATTGTGGCAGACTGATGTGACTCACATCCCATCCTTCGGACGACTAAAATATGTACATGTCTCTGTAGATACCTTTTCAGGGGCAGTTTTTGCATCGGCCCATGCGGGAGAAAACATCACCTTTGTGAAAAGACATTTCTTGCTGGCATTTGCTACACTGGGAGTACCACGAAAAATTAAGACCGACAATGGGCCTGCTTATGTGTCAAAGCAATTGAAAACATTTTTTCAAGAATGGGGAATTCAGCACGATACAGGCATACCATATTCTCCGACAGGTCAATCAGTTGTTGAAAGGACTCATCAAACCATCAAAAAGGTCCTTCATCAACAGCGGGGAGGAACAGAGACATTATCTCCCATTGAGAGACTCTGTAAGGCTCTATATGTAATTAATTTCTTAAATTGTTCTAGTACAGAGCCCAATCCCCCCCGTGATAAGGCATTTCTCAAATTCGGCCCGAGC
The DNA here is from genome assembly GCF_009819655.1 of Sylvia atricapilla. Taxonomy (NCBI): domain Eukaryota; kingdom Metazoa; phylum Chordata; class Aves; order Passeriformes; family Sylviidae; genus Sylvia; species Sylvia atricapilla. The sequence goes on along the minus strand of NC_089174.1, from coordinate 56,868,624 downwards.
AAAGCTTGATGAGAAACCGCCTGTGTTGATCAAGGATCCAGAGTCCCATCAAATATCTGGACCTCATCAGCTGATAACCTGGAGGAGAGGGTATGCATGTGTATCGACCCCTTCAGGCCCAAGATGGCTCCCAGCAAAAAACATAAAACCATACATGGGACCACTTGAAAAAGAAAGTGCTGATAATAACACGAGTGTCATTGAGCCACCCACAGGGATACCGGAGCCACAGAAAACAGCAGCTTGGGAAAGAAGAAAAAGAAGGCCACAGACACCAAAGACTATACACCGACCACTTACCAGATCACAGACGATTTCTGCGAAAGACAGTGGCATGATTGATGCTGCTAGAGACACCACGTGCTGATCTGTTTACCAAAGACTGTGCTGAGCCTCAGAGAGGCTCGGAAGATCGTACCCCAAACCTGTTTTCTCCAGGACACCTCGGCTCCCTTGTTCTTGATCCTAATCCCTTGCCCCTCTCTCCTGTACCCCCTTATCCCCAAGTTATATAAGTTTAAAGATGTTAAGACTATCTTAAAAGGATGGATGCTAACCCCAGCTTTCTGTTTATGAGATATCCTAGGGCCAAGATGAGCCACCGACTGGTCACGGCATGGATGCTTTCAGTGATTCAGACGCTCTTCCTGGTTAAGATGGGTCAGACCTGGATAATCAAACAGCCGCAGGAGAATGTCTGGGTCACCCTTGCAAAGTCCCTTCAACAACAAAGCCTGTGCCTGTCCATGGGCAATGCTCATAACCCCTTGTCAACCTGCCTCGTAGGGGTTCCCCTGCAGCCACATGAATATCCCTTTACGGGGAAAATACCAAATCCGGTAGACACCTGGGATGAGTGGACGGGAATATTACCGCATGCATCAGAAGAGCCCCAGGAACTGGACCTTTCGGGGTCTTCCCCAGCCATGTATTGTACCTTCCCGATCCACTCGATATCCCAGAATGTTGCCAAAAGGAATATTCATGATCTGTGGGGATAGGGTATGGGCAGGAATCCCTGCTCGTCTTCAAGGAGGACCATGCACTCTAGGTAAGCTCACCATTTTGGCCCCAAACGTTACGCTATTACATGATTGGCAAAATAAGAAACAAGAATCAGGTTGGGGAAAAAGAGATTTAAAAACCTTTCAAGAGGATTGCAACAGCCAAATTACTGATTGGTCTCGACAAAAGCAGATACTCATGTCAATATTTCTGCCATGGGTAGCTGCAGCAAAAGCATTGGGTGAGCTATCACACCTGGAGTGCTGGATGGGTAAGCAAGCAAATTTGACATCCGTGGTGCTCAGTGACCTCCTTGAGGACGAGGAGACAATTCGGAAGGCCACCCTCCAGAACCGAGCAGCGATCGATTTTCTGCTGCTAGCCCATGGACTCGGCTGTGAAGAATTCAAGGGACTGTGCTGTTTCAACCTCTTTTCTCACAGAGAAAGCATCCAGGCAAAGATCAAAGCGATCCAAGACACTGTGAAAGAACTTAAGATGGAAAAGCCCACGGAATGGTCGGACAATATTTTTAAGAACTGGGGATTGAAAGGATGGGTTGCATCCTTCCTTAATGGATTTATGTGGGTTTTGGGTGTTATCTTGATTGTTTTGGTTACCTTTGCAGTTGGGTTAAAATGTTTAGAAAAGTTTTCAAAAAAGGTTTTTATATTAAATAAAGAAGGGGGAGTTGTGGAGGCTCATAAGGGCTATGCGGACGGAGCAACGCTCCAGGCACTCCCATGGAGGGAGCCTAACCCTTGAGTTTTTCTATCCAAGTTGTTTAACCCTGTACTGTTTGAAGTTTACTTCCTGATAGGTTGGTTACCTTACCCCTGATTGGTTGTTGTCTTTTCTCCTCAATTCTGTACCCTGATTGGTCCGTTTTGGATCCTTTCCCCTATTGGGTAACTTTTCAATCTGCACCCCATTGGTTAACTTTTCAATCCGCGCCCTTATTGGATAGTTTTTCAATCCGCATCCCTATTGGTTGGTTTAGCAAACCCCACCCCCTAAATTACGAATAAAAACCGGGCTCTCCGGACTTTTGGGTCCTTCTTCGGAGAGTCGGAGAGGAATAAAGAAGGCTCCTGGAGAAGACCTCCGGCTCCTGTGATCTCTCCCGCGCCACCTGGGTCACCCCTGCCTAGAAGACAGCTGCATCAGCAGCTGCAGCCTGGATAGAGCTGACAGGCTTGATCGCTGCGGCGATCTCACAAAAAGAGCTGATCACTCTATAGGAGTGCCCGTGCCGCCTGAGCTGAGGCCGTCTCCCCGTGGGCGACTCACTTGGGAAGGTCGCGGCACCCAGATCATCCCAGCTAGGGAACTGGATGGTCGGCGACACTCCAGAAGTACAAAATCCCTGATACATCATAAACCAAACCAAAATATCAAAGTCATGACCTAGCCTAAATGTTTCACCTTCAGAAGCACTTATTAAGTATGACTGCCATATGGACTGAATGGAGCATGCAAAGGTTGGAGAACTATGCAAAGAGACACCTTAAATTAGAAAAAACCCATTTGTGTACAAAGGGAATTTGCACTGGTCCTGTTGTTTTGAAGGTAAATGACAATTTCAATACAAATGTAACTGTCTGTAACTAGCGAGTGTCTTCATTATCCAGCTCAGGTTACAAAATCCATGTTGCTCTTCTTGCAGCAAAAACTCTGACTCCAGAACCCAAGCCTGAAACACCTGACATTTTACTAGATCAAAGGATCAGTTGCCAGAAGAAAAAACACTTGCATGAGGTCTTCTGCAATTAGTGTTGACACATCTGAATCCTGCGGAGATGCACCCCTTTCTAGTATCAGCTGTCTACTTCATGCACATTGTATCATCAGCACTAACGCTAAAAATACCATGTTTTCGAACATATCATCCTAGATTTTCAGTATCAGGAAGAGAGAGCAAAATTTTATTCTGGGCATTCACCATATCTCAAGACAAGACAAAGTATTCACCCTCACTGCATGGGATATGTTTTCTTCATTCATGAAGTGTTATCTGTTAATGTGATAAATCTCATGCTGTTTAACAGCACTACTCCACTCTAAACTCCTAAGAAAAAGCTCTATGCATTAGATAATAGCACCCAACAGTTCATAAAAATACTGTCTATCTCTGTGGAGAATTATTCAGGTTCTAAATTTCCTCCAACTTCTGGAGCACTGGATATCATCCAGAAATTGTGGGATAAATTTAAAAGAAGGACTTGCTCCATTAAGTTGCTACTTTATAAAAATGCATTGTAATTAGCATCATGATTCAGGTTTTTTTTGTTAACAGCCCACAGAGTCTTAAGACTCTGGGAAAAAAAAAAAAAGAGTAAGAACCACAAAGGTAAAAACCAGCATAGAACTACCACCCACCACCGTTTTCAACATCATATAAATTTACTTAGACAAAAGCAATAGAATTAAAATAATTAGCCACCTCTAAACATTTTTTTATTAAATATTATCAAGTTAGTAGCATACGCAATATGTTTGAAAGTCTAGAATACAAAAAAATCCATGGAAAAATTTCCTAGCAGGTCTCACATAGCTGGACTTTCTGGTAAAATATAAGTTTTAGAAAATGAAGTTTTGAGGCTACACAAGGAAAAGTGCTAGAAATTTACAACTTAAAAACAGAGACATACTAACTTTATTCAGCAGGGACAGCTCATGGTTTCCATCAAATCTCACAAAGTCAAATTTATTCCTACTTATTTTGAGGATACTAAAATAACTTTTATTCAATTATACAGAAACATTTATACAATTTAACATACCTGTAATTGGTATCTTTGGATTTTCAGGTAGTTTTCCTGGATCTGCTACTGAGGCTCTAAATAATGAAGCTATACAAAACAATGAGCAGAAGTAATAACCTAAAAAAAAATTAAATAAGCATTTGTTAGTATTTTTCATACTCATGAAGTGCACTGTATCAAAAATACAGATGCTCCAGAACTGAGTTGGAAAACAGTCAGCCTTCTCATTCAATTTCAGATATATTTTTAATATTAAGTATACAACATTAAGAACCTCCCAATAAATAGAGTGAAAAAAGTAGTAAACAGTTCTGATAGCACCAGCATGTGCTACTATGATCACACTACTGTTTTTAAGACATTCCTCCACTGTTTTACCACACAAGCACCAATCATACCACACCTCAAAGCCTCCATATGAAAGATATTCCCAATAGTGCATCTTCAACCTGAAGTTTGTTCCAGCCATAATTCAAGCCTTTTCCCCAGCAAACCTATCAGCAAAACTCATATGAGCTAACCCCTACAGGGATGTATGACAAAACTAACAAAATTTAGTGTGTTCCAAATCATCAGTACAATCACACCAAATTCTGACAGGTACTTAGAGATGTGAACCTGAAATCCTGTCAACAAGTTCTAAGTACAGGACCTGAAAGCCACATTCAGGTTTTTCACCAGTCTCCACAAAAACATGTTCTACAATAACACCTGTGAAATGAAGTGTCTCAGCTTCTCAGAACAAAAAAAAAATGTAGGACTCATCTTACCCTTTATCTTACCTTTTGTCTTTACTTTCACACTAGTTTTTATTTTTGACAGGGTTGGTTTTTTTTATGCATGGTAAGTAGAGATGCTATTTTATTAGCAGAAAAAAGTTAAAATAGTTAAAATTACTTACACAAAACTGCCACAACTGAAATATTTCCCTCTTCATAATGAGGAAAAAGGATGACCTTTGGAATGAAGATTGTATTGTACAGCCAGATGAAAATAATTAGGCCCATGCAACACCAACCCTGAGGATCAACCACAAAGTGAATTCGTTGCCCCATTGAACACAACAGGTAATAAATTGTCACAACCCAGGAAGACAATCCTAAAGAGATAAATAAAAATATTTAAATATTTTTTTAAAAAGAATAAATTAACTAGTATATTGCAGCCTATATGGTTCACACATTCAAATTCATACATTCAAGTAAGAAAGAAAAAAAAAAAACTGTCAGCTGCTGATTTAAGGAATTACATAAAAAGTTACAAACATTTCAGGTACATTTTTCAAGTATCAGGTAGTGAATAATTCTCTGATTTCATTAATTAGTTCTATCTGGCTAAAAAGTAACATTTATTAACAAGATGCAAGTAAAATCACTACCTGGGAAAACTACCAAGTAATAGGTAAAGCAGCAACTGTCAGTCAGGTGGCAGCAGCAAAGAAAACTCTTCCACTAAACAAAAAAGATTGCAAAGCAAATAAGAAATATAGGGGATTATTTATGTTCCACAAAGATTCACCCCACGTCTCTATTACAGATTCTCCCCCTGTATTTCATGTTTGCTTTCTTAAAGCTTTTATGCTAAAATAGTCAAAAGCTTCACTAAGAATTCAGGGTTTCATCGCTTAAAAAAACCTCCTTCATGACATTAACATCAAACCAAGGGAGAAAGGAGTCATTACTCTGATATTTTTCATATAGATTATTAAAAATATCACACAGTGCAACATTTTCTAATAATCACATTTAAAACATTCAGGTTTACATCCTTAGTGGGCTTTGTTTTAGACCGAAGAAACATCACCAAGTCCTACAATGTGAACTTCTCAGCTTCATAAACCAATCTCCATAACACAGCACTAAGTCCTAACCACTGTTCAGCACAACTATCAGGGGAGGGATTACTGATGTTATTTTTTCTTGTCAGACCACCTCTATATACATATTTTATTATTGCAATACACACATATATCTCAATCTACTCTCTTACTCACTAGTTTCCTAAATTTCTGTGTTTCAGGAATCTTGTCCATTTCTGATAGATTTCTTTCCATTCCTTTCAGCTTCTACTTGTTGCATTGAAATTTTGTTTATCAAACTACTGTTTCCAGGAGCTTTGCTTACTTGTTTCATTTTTGACTATCCTCAATTGCATTCAAAATTTCTTTACTTAACCTTATTGACAAATTTCATTAATGTCTTTTCCTCTTTTATTAGATGTCTTATCAAAATCAGACACAAACAAGCTGTCATTTTCCCACACTTCTCCTTTGCATCATTTATCATAACGTTTGTTTGCTATCTTCTAATGTAACAGTGCCCCCATTCAAGTACAGCAGAGTAATAAATGTTTGGTTTTATCCTAAAAATACCAAATTTCCTAACATTTGCTTTTAGAACCATACTGTATATTGAATAAAGCTGCTGTGTTGTTAGAACTTGTTTTTAAGCTCATAATAATCATAAAACCTATTTAGGCCTATAATCCCTCTTAATATCTAGCATGCATGCACTACTGGCTGTTACATGCATGGTATCAATGTACACTTATGTACATACTCTAGACAAAACACGATGTGATATTATACCACTGAATCTGCCAGTTGTTAATGTGTCTGTTGTAAGCAGGCTGTGGTAACCAGCAGTTTTAGAATAAAAAAAAATCCTATGTACTTCTAAGCATGTACTAATGAAGGACCCGTCCCACCAAGGAGACAAGGTGAGGGAGAAGGTGAGGAAACTGCACATTCAGGGGTGCTGAAAAGGAGACTGACAAGATCCCCACCAAGTTCTTGCAGCTACAGAAACCTCCACTGCACTAGGAGAAGCAGTCTCAGCTGATCAAGCTGGATGTGGAGACGCAGAGTGCAGCAAAGTCTGAGAGCCTCTGTGTCCCAGCACCAAGAGGACAGTTCCTGTTCTGCCTGCAGATCTGATCTACAGAGCAGGTTCCAAGCCCTGGCAGAACACATGGATGGAAAGTTCTGTCCAAGGAAGCCTCTGAGCCATCTATGCCTGAATCCTGTGGCAGTATGTGAAGCATGGGGTAAGGAACACTGGTGGGTCCCTGCTTCTGGGACAAAGACACCTCTGCCAGCCCAACCTGTCACCTGGCAAAGTATGCTGCTTGCCGGGGCCTGGGTCCTGGATACCATGGACAGACTGGCAGTAGTCTGGCCCTTAAACTATTATATTACCCTCAGGTGCTCTTCCATTCAGGCACCATGGACACAGCCAGGGGAGACCAGAAGACTATCTAGTGACTACACAGTTCACAGCGTGTTGGCCAAAGTCTGGTAGGCAAGTGGTGTCTCGCTCATGCTGCTGGTGAAGGGGGAGAACTGGAGGAGAAGCAGACATATCCTGCAAATGGGCAAGTGGTTGTGCAGCATTTACATCTATAGAACCTTCTACTAGGCTCAAGAACTGAGGGTGAAAGGGAACAAGATCCAACTGAAATTGCATAGGGTAAAAGCATCTTTGCCAAGAGGCTGGTTAATCAACTTGGCGATTGCTTAAACAAGGAATGCTGACCGAAGAAGGTGGTGACCTCTGAATGAGCAAGGAAGTGGTGGTTGTGGTTTGCAAGCAAAGGATGCAGAATGATGTAAAAAACAGAGATCTTATAATCAGCCAAACCAAGGTAAAGTGGGGCTGCACCAAGTATGTGCACACAACTGACACAGGAACACCATGTAGGTACACTAAGACAGGGTTAGAAAAACCAAGATCCTCCTAGAGTTGAATCTAGGTGAGGGATATGAAATTCCAAGAGAAAGATTTGTACAGGTACATGAGCAGCATACGGGAGGCTAGAGGAAATGTCAGCCTGCTGCTGAAAGAATCAAAATTATACAAAAAAGTCAAAGCATCTTGTTTACCTCAGTCTTTTATGGGTAAGACCTGCCTTCTGGAATTCCAGGTCCCTGAGATCTCTGCCAAAGTGTAGAGGACAAAAGACTTATCCTGAGCAAGGGAGGATCAGATTAATAAATTTTAAGTGAACTGGATCTAACATTCCATGTGACCTGCTGTGGTGCCAACCTGAGCTGAGAGAGCTGATCTTGTCATTGTGAAGTCATTCTCAACTACGTTTGGAAGTTTTATGCTGCTGGGTGACACTTCAGAGGACTCAAAAAAACAAGTGTCGGTGAAAACCCTGCTTTCAAGGTCAAGAAGGAGGAGCCAGGCAACTGCAGGCCTACCAGTCTCACCCTGTTCCCTGGGAAGGTGAAAGAAACAATCCTGGAAACTGCTTTTAAACACATGAAAGACAAGAAGGTGACTGGGAGTAATCACCACGAATTTACAAAGAGAAAATCATGCAGATTGACAGAAACATAGAGGCCAAAAAACCCAAATGTAACTAGAAACACTGCTGACCACTGAGGAATCCATCTGTTTTCCATCTTACCAGAGCAGCAGAGATTATGTGACTTCATAGCACTTCCTCAGAATGGGAAATTCAACAAACAGAACAGAGAGATATAATTACTGAAATACTTGCTCCTGAGTGACTTACTTACACAATGTGCAAGCAATAAGCAGTGAGAGAGATTCAGGAGAAAACAAAAAAGAATGCCTCTCAAGGAAATATATATCAATTTTTTACCCCTCAGTGACTTACTTTTGCCTGCATGACCATATTCACTTTTATAATTACAAAACCAAAACATCAGCCGCCCTCAAAACCATACCTTCGATGACAAATTCCACAATTAAGCCCGAACTATGCAAATAATACAGGCCTCACTCTCAAGACAGGGTAATTTTTCATCTGTCTTCTGTGTCTTCTGAAAGAGACAGAAAATAATATGATACACAAACAACCATTATCACTTGTTTGAAAGGCAGCACATAATATATTATTTTCTATTCTGTTTTTTAAACCCTACCTTACTGAGTAGAGCTATCTCCAAACTGACACATTAATTCTAACTACCATTCCTCAAATCTCAGTTCTAGTCCATTTCACAATTTTAAAATATATTTAAAAGGATGTAAGGGTTCAGAGGAAGGTTTATGTAAAACTGCACTATTGCAAATGTATTTCAGTTACGCACAATTACTTCCTGTCTACTGTAATAGTACATTAAGTTGTATATTTTTCATTATATTTCGTCAGCAATATCATATAAATTATGTTAATATATTGACTTACTCTGGCAAAGTGAATTTTTCCCCTCCTTCTCTTGGTTTATGTACCATGCATAAATATATAAAGAGAGAGGAATAAGTTAAAACTAAGGGGTTCAAAATCTGATAACTAGGAAGGAAATACTAGATTAAAATTTAAGTCACAAACAAAGTAAATTAAATACTCTTTCAAATACAGTGTCAAAAAAAAAAAAAAAAGATGGCTGATCTCATAATTTTGTTCTTCAAAATTAGTAATTTCTGATCAGAACAACTACAATATGCAAAGAAAAAACTATATAAGAAGATTTACAACAAATAAATGAGAGAAACAATTAAGTGATTTATATCTGTATACACTCAATATTCATACAACCAATTAAATCCTCCAAGCAAAGGAATTTTCCAATTAAATAATTTAGGAGAAAATATGGAGCCCTAATATCAGAGGTTTTTTGGTTTTCTTCCCTTGCAACCTAATTTATAGCTATTTCATTTAAATAAACAACTCAAATATAAATCATTTGAAAGCCAACAGTAGCTGCGCCTATGAAAAGCTTCAGCTGCACCAAAACATTTCCTACGTGATCAGGAATTGTTCTTGCCTTTACAAAAAACAACTTTTATTACAGGATGCCTGGACAGCATTTTTTCCTAACCCTTTTATTTCTGCCCAGTTCCATCAATGTTATCATAAACTCAGTATTTTGTTCACTACAGTCACCTGCAATATGACTCTTCATGTGACATCCACAGAATAATGAGACCACAGAATGAGTCAGGCAGGCAGAAAGTCAATTCCAAGAAATGAGAAAGCCTTGTGCCAACCAGAAATATTAACATGAAATATAAATTGCTTTAATAGACTCATCTGAATGCAACCCTAGAAAAATAAAAAGTATACAATTTTGCATCAAGATTGTCCCAAAACATACTTAGAAAACTATATTTCATAAATGCATCCAACATGAGCAGTACTCAATTTCTCACCCCGAGAAGCACAACAGTAAGCTCTGGGGACATCCTGTTTCTTGCACGTTCATTGGTATTGCACTGATACACAACTATAGAAACTGTGCCTCATTTTAGCCCTGCTCATTAAGAAAAGTATGATTTCTGAAATTTGACTTGCAGAACTTTTTTCACAAATCCTTGAACAAGTGCAGAGCACAGATCAGTAATTTATTGTATTGTTTGCTGTGAAACACAGTTTTGAGATCAAACAAATTGAACAATATTATGCTCTATAATACACATTCCAAGAGTGGAAAAAACACCACTTTCTAAAAAGGCTGTATCCTAAGCAAGTCAGAAAAAGGAACAGAGAGTAGAAACACAAGAGAGCCACACTTCTCATATTTGTGACAGCTAAGGCAAGACAGCAGCCTCCCCCAGTTTCTAGATCCAGCTGCATTTTTACACCAGTGACCTTCCTGAAATCTGAAGAATTACTGCCAAAGACTACTGATACTAAAACTAAAAATACTTCAACAGGAAAAAACAAGGCGGATTTGAAACAATGAACTAAACTTCTTTCACAAACTAAATTTTAAAGAAGTCATGTTATGTTATCAAGTGTCAGAAAAGAATTGTTTGAGCTTTTCTGCAACTCTTCCGTTTAACAAAACAGAACAGGTATCTGAATAGCCAGTTAATATAAGCAGCAACATATTTTTGCTATGACAAAACCCCACAAACATTTCTCGTGTTCGTAAAATAGATGGGTGCAGTAGAGACCTTGACACAACACAGTTGTTAGGTGGCTGTTGACAGGTTTGTTGTGGTAGGCAAAACATTCCCACCCAGTTACTTTTCATTGATAGGATCTAGCAAAGCGTAGCTGTAAACATCTGCCGCATTTATAAAAGATGTCTCTTGTGCTTGGACAAGGATGTGGCTTGATATTAACACATGCACACCCTTACCCTCCTTATCACAAGTCCATGAAAACTATCTTCAGCTATTGCTGACCAAAAATCCACTTGTAGATAGACAATGTACGTTACTTTAAGAAAATTACTGTTTGGATCATCAGTCTGAGGGGAACGAAGACCTCTTATTTCATTTGACTAACTACCGGAGCTGGAAAATGAAAGCGTGAAACCAAGCGAGGCCAAGGCCATGGCGTTTCCTTGTGCCGCGCCGCTGGAACACACAGCCCACCAAAACCACGTGCCTCTCCTACCAGCACCTCAGTACCAGCAAACATCTTTCTTCTGCTTTACAGGGCAAACAGCACCCTGGAGCTGCGATAGCAGCATTTCCCTATTTCACAGCTGGGGAGATACCCGGCAGGTCTAAGCAGGGTTTCCCTACCCAGCTCCCTGCAAAGGAAACAGCAACGCGGGAGGGAAGGCGCGGGGATGGAGGGAGGCGCGGGGATGGAGGGAGGCGCGGGGATGGAGGGAGGCGCGGGGATGGAGGGAGGCGCGGGGATGGAGGGAGGCGCGGGGATGGAGGGAGGCGCGGGGATGGAGGGAGGCGCGGGGATGGAGGGAGGCGCGGGGATGGAGGGAGGCGCGGGGATGGAGGGAGGCGCGGGGATGGAGGCAGCCCGTCGCGGCGGGGCCGTGCCCAGGGAGGCGCTGGTGCCGCCGCCCCCCGCCCCTCCCGCCGACCCGGCCCCGCGGCGTCGCTCCCGGGCCGGCGGGGGTCGCGCGCCACCCCCCGCCCGGGCGCGCGCCTGAACCGACCGTGGACTTCCGCCGCTCCAGCCGCGCGTGCGCGCTCGCAGAGCCCCGGGGGCGGGACCGCGCCCCGGAGGGAGGGAGAGGCGGCGGCAGGGCCGCCCTTCGAACCCCGTCGAGCCCGGCGGGGCCCCTCACGGCCTTGGTGCGCCGGAGGCTGGGGTCGTGTGCGAGAGGCGCGCACGGAGCGGGCACGGCAGGGTCTGCACCTCGCTCCTGCGCGGGCCGAGGGGCCGCTCGGGGGTGGTGTGCTGTGCGCGGTGGGAAACCCTGTGACCCATCAGCCGCGTTTCTCCGGGACGGGAGCTGGCTGTCGCCCGTTTCCGAGCAAGACTTCAGTCAGCATGAGCCCTTCAACATACTTCATTTTTGCAGCTTCCTTTGCAATCCCTGACAAAAAACTAGTGTTGCAGGCAAGGGCCCTGCCTCAGTCTGCGCGGGCGGGAGAATCTGTCAGCTTCACCCAGTAGGCCTCATAGCTTGAAGTTGTGTTAACTCAGTAGTATAAACTCACACCGGCTTCCTTAAGAGATACTTTGTGTACTGCATAACCATGGATTCATGATAGGTGAAAGGCCTCAGCTCGCTGCAAGGAGGAGGACAACCCTGCAAAAAGACCTCTTACCCTCTGTCTTGTATCAGAAACTTAAAGCTGTGCATGAAGAAGAAAAATATTTTTGGACTACAAAGATACCACCAGAATCCCAGAACTTCCAACACTTCTGGCAAAATCCTGCCGCTGTCTGGCATCGTAGGTAGCTGTAGCAAGACCAGCTCCAGGGACACCTAAATCAAGAAAGAATCGGCTGTATAGTGACGCCATGTTGTATATGAATGCATAAAAGGCATAAGAAAGGCATTTGTTAAACACATTCAGGGTGTCCTGATTTGAATGGGACACTTCATGCTCATGAATGAAGATTTACTCTTGTAATTCTGTACTTTGCATCCTGGCCTTTCTTCTCAGTCAGCACAGACCAGTTGTGGCATTTTTGTTATATTCAGATTGCCTGCTGTGCTATGCCCCTTGCTCACAGAGGGCACTTACCTGGCCACAGAAGCCAATATTCATTTAAAAAAGATGATTCAGACCCGCGAGGGATTAGCTGTGGCTAAGAGCCACAGACCGCTTGTAACAGACAAAATTTTCAGTGTTCCCAGCTGGGAATCATGCCTTGAGCACCCATTGCTGATGAACATATATGATGTTTTGGCTACTTAAAGGTACCCCATCTGTCTGAGCGGCATAGTTCCCACTGTAAATTGATGGGCTCTTACCCTGGAGCATTTTTCCTTCATGATGATGGATGAAATGGATGAAGAGTAATGTTGTGAACACTACCAATGCAGAAAACTCGTCTATATTACTGATCATATTCTTCCTAAAACTTATCATAACATTATTATTATGGGGAAAAGAAAAAAAGAAAAATATAGTCATGTTAGTGTTTAGGCAGTTTTCAAGCTTTTGTCTAGATTTTGGGACCTCGTGCTGGTTTGTGTGTCCACTGTCTTCTATTACACAGGGGAATAGTTAGCATTTTAGCCTAAAGTTGCTCTAACCTGAATATAGATATTTGTAGCAGAAACTGGAGTTTGTGTGGAAGGAGAAAGAAGCATGTTTCAGGTAAATCAGAGATCAGTTCTTTCAGAACAATTTATTTGTTCTGTAAAAGCAGGTAACACTGAAAATAATAAATTAATTAGGTTGTTAATATGTCTGTTAAGGGGAAAAGAATAACTGAAAAAGTTGTTCTTTGTCAATATTCATAAATAACAAAAAACAGCCTCTGGCTCTATTCCATTGACACATTTCATATATATATATATATATATATTTATGTCTATATGGAAAAGACCTAATAAGCTGTGAAAACTTCTCATTGATTTGAAGAATAAATTTTGATGGGAAAAAACAAAACAAAACAATCAAGAAATTTAAAGGAAACCATGGACTTGGGAAGTAAAATGGAAATAAAAGAATCATGATACAATCAATGAAGATTTCATGTGGAACGAAAAAATCAATCAGTAATATTAACTTCCATTTGATTACTAAGCATTTACATTTCTACAGGGGTACACTGATAATAGTCTTTCGACCTGTAGTCTTGCCAAACAGGTTGATTTTTTTCTGTTCAGGAATATGGACTAAACATATGTTATGGAACAAGGGCAGTGGTCTTTTCTGGCTTAGCCATAGCGCAGCTTTTCCCTTTTGTTAATGCTTTCTTTGAGAAGGCACATTACAAGAGGAAAAGCAGGCAGTTGTGTGCTGGACTTCCCAACTGAAAAGTTTTGGCTTAGAGATACTACCTGACTCTTTTGCCAGAATATCAAATCTAGATAGATAGATAATGAGTCTTTGTGGTGAACTCCATTCTATGTGGAAAAACATATACCTATGGGAGTACTGGCTTTGCATAATAGGGACTTTACATAAAATCCTGTATGGCTATATTACAGAAAGATCATTAGAAGTCTGCAAAATTATTCACTTTATTCAGTGCTGAATATTGCACAATGGCATAGAATTCCTCTTGGATTTTTTGATGTCTATGTTGTTTTGTTGTTGCTGTTTATAAATTACCGCAGAAGCCACCAGCTGTCTCCTATAAACTTTATTGGCACTCTGTAAATATTAAATCAGCCTGCTAAAATCAAGCCATGTGCAGTAACAGATGAGGCCCTGTTACAGAGAACACATGCAAGAGAGAGGTGTGCACTGTGACTCCCACAATTCTTATGGCTTACAAGCCCTTTGCTTTTTGAGACTGTTTTCCAGGATTCATTTGTAGCCCAACTGTGCCCCTTGACAAATGTATGGAAGGGACATTGATTGTGCACAGATACATACTGAGCTGAGAAATCAGTGTTCTCAGCCATCTACAGTTTCTTGGGTCCTTCTAAAATTTTTTGCTACCACATTCCTGCAGCACAGCTGCATTGCTCACTTTCTTGTAAACCTTGGTGCCATACATAGAAGACTCTTGTAAATTCTAGAATGGGAGCAGAATTCTTGATGTCATGAAGATCCACACTGCAAAGAAAAAGGTCTGTATCAATGAAACACCATGCTGAGGCAAAACCTGTTGTGGCCCGCAAGTTCTGTCAGTCACAATATGACATTGAGGATGAGGCTGTAGGTGTTAAAGGAAAATGTATCTCAGATTTTATTTTCCCTCGTACTTAATAGATATAAAAATGAAAGACAAGGTGTGTTTTCTAATCTCCCTGCCTCAATAGCAGACATGGTCAAATCTCCTCATCCTGCAGCCCAGATAGATTAAGTGAGGTACTAAGATAGACCAGGCAGTAATCTAATTTAGGGAGTTAATTTTCACTTGGGCACTTCAGTGGTGTGAGGAGTTCTGCTCAGATAATGTCCAGCTGCAGATATCCTAGTATTAGTTCTCCTAATGCCTCTCTTCCTCTAAGAGTTGCTGTTTAAAGACTAGACATTCAAGCAACAGACTGCTTGAATGTTCTACATCTATGCAGTGTGAGGTGAGTTTGCTTCAGCCGGTATATTTATTGGGGAGCTTAGGCACATGCCTGCTCAGTTTGAACACACTGACTGTGGGCTGAAGCCACCAGCAGAATGCCAGATTAAATGACTGGTAAAAGCAGTAATTAAACCAGGAAAAATGAAAATGCCTTCCAAAAAGCTCTTAGAGGAACATCAGGCTAGCCCTGACTTTTTATTTTTTTATTATTGTTGTTGTTATTCTTTCAATTATCATTATTTTTATAATTTTTATTAATATTGTTATTATAATTACCATTATCATTATGAAAGTAGTAGTAGTAATAGTAGTAGTAATAGCAGTAGTAGTATTTAGCTTCTGGTTAGTTTTTCAATTTTCAAGTGAAAATGCAATTTGCTGATGCCATGGAGCCTGAGGTGCTGTAAACAGGACAATTTTGTTCTCAATGAGGATAGTTAACCTCTATCAATGTTCTTGCAATAGGGCCAGCTGCAGTCTTAATTCCCATTTTTTCCTCAACTGAGCAGAAGGAATGTGCACAGCTGTCAGGGAATGATTTCAGGTGTGCTGAAGTTGGTGGTTACATGCCAGATATTCAAGGAGTTAGGTTTAACACAACAGAAAATGCATTAGTTTATAATTAATTTATAATTGATTACCAATGTTTCCTGTTTTCTACTGGTAAACTGTCTGATGGAGGACCCAAAGTAGCCTCGGTTCCACAACTCTTAAAAGTGCTCTGTCTGGCACAGCACATATTTCTGGGTACATTGTGCAGGATCTGCTGCTCCAGATAGATCCCTACAAATCTGTGGGATGGGATTCATCTGAGAATCCTCAAAGAGCTGACTGATGTCATCACAAAGCCTTTCTCAATGATTTTTGAGTGATCTTGGAAATCCAGAGCAGTCCGAGCTGACTGGAAACTGGAGAATATTGTCCAGTTTTTAAGAAGGGCAAGACAAACTTGTCTTGGAGAAGACGGAAACTGCAGAGACCTGTCAGTGTCTCTTCAGTGCTTGGTAAAGTTACGGTGGTTTCTGTAGGAGGTACTGAAAAACACAAGGACGACAGAGTCATTGGTCACAGCCAGCATGGCTTCACAAGGAGACAGTCTTGCTTATCAAATCTGATTTCTTTTTATGACAAGGTAACACAACTAGTTGATCAAGGGGAGACAGCTGGTGTAATCTTACTAGGCTTCAGCAAAGCTTTTGATGCTGCCAGGATCCTTCTGGACAGAATGGGCAGCCCACAGCTGGGGACACACAGCAAATGGCTCATGGGTCAGGCACAAGGGGATACAGGGAATGGGGTGACATCAGCCTGGGGACCTGTCACTGGTGGGGTTCCACAGGGCTCCATCCTTGGCCTTGTACTCTTCAAAATCTTTATAAATTATTTGGATGCAAGACTGGAAGGGATACTAAGTTCGGAGGACTGGGAGCAGTTGATGACCTTGAAAGCAGACCCTTCAGAGAGGCCTTGACAAATCAGGCATCTTGGGCAACAATATGAAGTTCAACAAGAGAAAGTGCCAGGTTCTGCACCAGGGGTGGGGCAGCCCTGGATGTCTGGACAGACTGGGAAATGAGATGCTGGAGAGCAGTGCCATGGAAAGGCACCTGGGAGTCCTGGTCAGGGGCAA
The DNA here is from genome assembly GCF_009819655.1 of Sylvia atricapilla. Taxonomy (NCBI): domain Eukaryota; kingdom Metazoa; phylum Chordata; class Aves; order Passeriformes; family Sylviidae; genus Sylvia; species Sylvia atricapilla. The sequence goes on along the minus strand of NC_089174.1, from coordinate 56,851,896 downwards.
GTTGAACATGAGCCAGCAGTGCCCTGGCAGCCAGGAGGGCCAACCCTGTCCTGGGGGGCATCAGGCACAGCATCACCAGCTGGGCAAGGGAGGGGATTGTCCTGCTCTGCTCTGAGCTGGGGCAGCCTCACCTCCAGTGCTGGGGGCTGGCTTGGGCACCTCAATATGAAAAAGATACTAAGCTATTAGAAAGCTTTCAGAGGAAGCCAATGAACATGGTGAAGGGTCTTGAGGGGAGGAACTCTTATGAGATGCAGCTGAGGTCACTTGTCTATTCAGCCTGAGTGAGGAGACTGACAGGAGACTTAATTTTTGATGACAAGTTCCTTGTGAAGGAAAGGTAAGGGGTAGACACTTGTCTCTGTGGTAACCCAGGGAATGGCGTGATGCTATGTGAGGAGAGGTTGAGGCTGGATGTTTGGAAAAGGTTCTTCCCTCAGAGGGTGGTTGGGCACTGGAACAGCTCCCCAGGGAGGTGGTCACAGCACCAGCCTGACAGTTCAAGAAGTGTTTGGACAGCACTCAAGTACATGATGTGACTCTTGGGGCTGTCCTGTGTGGGGTCAGAAGTATTAATGTTCCTTGGGCGTCCCTTTAAACTCAGCATATTAGGATTCCAGACATGATTATGCAGCTGTATAGACTGGCAGAGAGCTTCTGTCTGAGCAAGGAGTCTTGTTTTGCTCTTGCAGCGTGGAGTGAGTGAGTAAATTTAGGAGAAAGCACTGCAAGAGATTTCACCACCTGCCAGTAAAAACTAGTCAGCTGAGAGCCATGGGGTTAGTTGAGAATGTTTCATAGATGGTGAACAAAGTACCAAGCACAGCATGAAGTGCAGTTTCAGAGACTTTTTGCTAGAATATATGCTTGTGCAGAATTCAGTGAGAGTTCGATGTAACCCTGGTGTTTGATGTATTTACGGGCATTAAAGCTGATTGCATTAAACCCACACTTAAAAGAATAGCCTAGACTGAAGATTTATTTTGCTAAAACAGTAGGAAGAAAACAGCACTTCAGTTGTTTTCTACACAAAGCACACCCATTTGAAAAAGAGACAGTGGGACAAATAAAAGGGCAGAAGTGTAAAAACTCTGCTTGGAATTCATGAAAATTAGAATTTTCAAAGAAAGAACTATAGTCTTGTTCTGTAATGTAGGTTTGCACAAGGATGCTCTAAAATATATTGCATTAGCAACACTTACATTGCAGCATAGCTGCACTGGAAAAGCTTTCATTAAAGAAAGCATGCAAGCTCGGACACAACTAGGGTTTGTAGCTATAATGTTACTACTGAAAGCATTCATATAGTGATACTGGTCACACCCCTCGCCTTTCTGATGCACAGTGTTCTGCCAGTAAAGGCGGTCATTATGCCCAGAGAGCAAAATACTGATGAGCCCTGGATATAACATATTCCTAATATGGATTTTTTAAATGCTGAGAAATCTGATCCAATTAACACATTGATTGATTTTGCAAAATACTCTGCTAATTACTTGCAACCAGTCATTGCTGGGTTAATTAAACATGCATCCCAAAAAACCTACAGCACTAATCTAATTAGCGATTACTTCAGCTGTCATTACCTCTTTTCACCTACTCTTAAGTTGTGCAAATTCACACTAAGAATCTCGTCCTGCAAACTCCTTACATGAATAGCTTTCTTTGACTGCGGTAATAGTTCAGCGAAGAGAAGAAGCTTTAAAAGTTAGGCCGAATGCTTTGCAGTCCACTTCAGTTCAGACAACCTCATGATAAACTCGTAGTATATCTGTCAATTTTGTCAAAATCACAGGATTGAAAGATTTTTCGTTTTAATTGACATGTCGGAGTGTATGTTGGTCCTACCTACCAGTGGTTGCCTGCAAGTATCAAACCTAAAAACATACTTGCTTTTCAGAAAACAAAAAAAAAAAAATGTGGATGAACATTTTTATATATTCGGGCACCTTTAAAACATATGTCAAACGTTCTGAGTAAAACATCCCAGAACACTTGACTTTTTCAGATTTAAAAAAAATTCATCAATAAACAGAAAAAAAGTTGAAAACTTTAATGCTGTGTGTGCTTTTCTTTCTTAGGCTTGATTTAAAATGAGCACCAATTTTCACACACAATACAGGGATTATAAGACCTTCATAGCTGTTTGGAATGGCATTAAATGTCATGCCATAGCCTATAAACAGCCATGAATAGTCTTCACATCAGTCCTTCATGTAAAAGAATAGAGAGAAGACTTTCTTGAGTTTTAGTACACAATTTTTATTATTTAAAAACAGGTTTATATGTAATGAAAGGTAACTATATACTAATCTTCAGTTAATCCACTGCAAGTGACCTCCAGAAGCAAACAGCTTCATACTCAGTATCAGAACATTATTCAGATGCACTTTTTAGTAAATGTTCAACAGGGGCCTTGAACTCCAAAGCCATCCAGCATGTGTTTTCTGAAAGAATATTAAGATACTTCTAATCCCATTGCAGTTCAAATACAAGGAATAATTTACCCAGACCTTGAATTTGACCTTGAATTACCCAAGTCAATAGTGATTTCCAATATCCTAAAAAAGAGCTTTGACAGTCTAACAACAGTGGCCTGAGGTCTGAGATTCCCAGAGGACTGAAAAAACTGGTGTAGAAATATGCTGAATTCTGTTGCTGGAAGCTGATCTCTGTCTGGTGTGCCAGGTCTGCAGGAGAAATCCAGGAAGAAGCAGCTGGAGAGAGCTGGAAAGCCAGCAGTTCAGCTAATAGTCACTGGTGCTGTGTTGCCTAGCAGTAGACTCTAGCGCTTCCTAGCAGAGTTCTCTCAGCTGTTCCTGTAAAGTTGTTAAGGTATTGCTATGATGACATCCTTCTCCAGACCTTCTGTCACACAAATGCCTTTTCTGCTTTAGTTTAAGCATTGAGAATGTTATTTAAACTTTATCTTAGATTCACTGCCAATGTTAAAATTCATAGGACTGGAAAATATGCATTGTCTTTCCACAGTGAATTTAAATAACAACAGAGTATTCATCTGTGATGTTTTCTGTAAGAGCATGGCTTTTTTTTTTTTTTTTTTTTTAATAGCTCCTTCTGCGCATGAACACTTTGAGTAAAAATAATGCTGCAGAGCAAAGCAAATGCAAGCTTGTGGAAAAGAGAGCAAGTAATTTCTATGGTAAAATACCTTTTGACATTATCTGTTGGTGTATATTGCATTGTATATTAGTTTTCAGTGAGAACTGAACTCCAACTGGGATCAATCAATATGACATTAACTAGTCACAGCTTTCTATGTACCTCATGTCCATTTATATTTAACACTCTCCAGCCATTATCTTGATGTAAAAGTAGACCTGTTTTTGTAGGGAACAGACTAAAATCTCATCTTTGTTGCCAATATTGGCACTTCCCGCAAGCAAAGGCAATGAAAACAAACCAACATTTGCACAGATAAATCATGTTAGTTCAGCCTTTGGTTACTAGTATCCTAAAAACAGTGATAGGATGGCTGGAAAAATTTTAACATTTTTCCCTTGTTAAATTAAGGTCTTTACACATAAGCCCACTAATTTCACCTCCTTTTCCTTAACAGCTGCAAGGAAACATTTGTTACACTTTAGGTAAAGTTATTGTTGAAACAGAGATCAGGTGGAAAGTCCACATTTTTACTCTTTTTTTGTTCTAGAGTAATGACAACTTGTTTGAATTTTTTCATTGGCAAATTCTTATGATCGAGATAAGAGGCACTTTGCACAGGTTAATTGTACTCATGTACATTTTCATACAAGTCTGACTGTAGAGATCCAATCACAGGATCTGTAATCTTCCGAGTTGCGCATTTACACTCTTCTACAATCATGATTTCTTTGACCACTGGAACAGAATCAGTGCAGTTGAGATCCAGGCGCTTCATGGAGAACTTGCTGGGCAAGCAATGAGAACAAAAAGTATAAAGATGATCTTCTGAACCAGGAACATGAAAAGAACTACATTTTCCAAAACACAGATTATTCTGTACTGTCACCTTCTCACAGCTGTTATGAGTAACACCCTGAAACAGAAAACAGTTTAATGTTTTTGATGCAAAAATGGCCCATGGACTTTGCTAGAAGGCATGAACAAAAAAAAAAAAATAAAAAGGAAAAAACAAACTGCACTATTTTCTTATCAGAACAAATAGTACAGGTTTCTAGGCAACATCTGTATGTACATATGTCTGTGTGAAATAAATTTAGTTCTGGATGTCAAAAGATATGGTCCTTGACAGATCATGATTACAGAAACACTGAGAATAGATGATGACTTACAAGGAATACAGCACTTCTACCTATGCTGTTTGCTTGTCTTGATGTTACAATATGACAGAATTGCTTCATCTATGCCTAGGACAATTTGCCAGTTCTCTAAAATTCTTAGCATTAGACATAAGAATTAGACATAAGCATCCGTTTTCTAATTAATACAGGAGAAAACAGTTGTTGCTTAGCTGTAAGAAAACAACCAGCTTTTCCTGTAAATACTTGTCCTAAGTCTGTATATGCACACACATGTGTATGTGTTTGTGTGTGTGTATGTGTGTGCATGTATATGTCTGTATACACATGCGTATCTATACATAGAGAGAGAGAAAGAGATGATAATTCAGATCTACAGATAGTTGAGATGTATGTTCATTAAATGGATAATTACTCATAATTTCCCTGCCTGCTTAGACTATTTCTGAATGTCTGTGCATAAAAATAATAAATAACTCTGTAAAAATTGAGTCTGTGACTTTCCAGTGCTGCAATTTAGCAGTTTGCCTCATCAGACTGAAACTTTTTCATCAGAGTCTTTCAGCCACTTATCATGAGCAAGTGTTCTGAAGCACTTTGACTAAGCCACTTAAATAACCTGTGTCCCTTTAGCTGCTGATTACAAGAGACAGGGAAAAGGCATGTTTATTGATCTTGGATACTTTTTCTTACCTGGGCAAAAGGCAGGGTTCTGCAGTTTTCTTGGTGCATTTCATTTGTCTTGATTGGCAGGACAACCTCTTCAGATGCTGAATTTTTCTTTGACATGAAATGGTCCCAGAATTTCTTGGCATCTTTTCTGTAGGGAAATTCAGACTCTCTCTTGCTGGAATAAAGGGGTGGAGAGAAGTTTTCCACAGGAGAGAGCTCTCTGGATGCAACCCAGGTTCTTGGGTTTTGGTTTGCATGGAGTCCTGCATTGGGAAGTATGAATCTGGACATTTTTTTCTCCTCCTTCCTCTCACTTCCAGATGCTGTCTGTGGAACTGATACAAAAAAGCTTGGTACTTTCAGAGTCTCTTTAACTCCTACTGGGTTCTCGTGTACCAGCTCAGGAGAGCTTTGACTTTCAAACAAATTTTTGTCCAGGTAGAGAAGGTACTGAAATGGTCTTCTGCTTTTCCTTTGCTGTGAATTTCTCTGTAGCTCTGTGGCTCCAAGGCATGACAGCGCTAACATCTGAAGAAGAAGCAGTGACATGATCCTGGAAAGTGCAACACTGTAGACCTGCTGCTACTGCAGTGAATGTAGTATGCTAGCTTTATAGAAGAGCCTAGAGTCAGATTATGGCAGAGGAGAGGAGGGCTCAAGGGAGACCCTGGTGGGGCTAATTGCATTCATTTACTGTAGATTACAATTATGATAGGGAAGTTTGTGCTAATGAAACTCTGCTTTCAATCTGAGTTATGTGTATTAGAAGCTCCTATCTAAAATCTAGTAACCCAGGATGTTGTGGAGGATAGAAGGAGTCAACAGGAGGAAATGTTTGGATAAGGTGTCTAGTTTAGGCTGAGGAAGTAAACATTTGAAGTTGTGTATTAGAATGTTCAATGTGATCTTAATTGTTTATTTTGACTTTCCATTCCATATAGCCAGAGACGGTCAGAATAAGGAGCTTTATGTCATTACAATAGGAAAAGGCAAGCTGATTATAGTTTGCTGAAACAGTAAACTCATGCTGGAGAATGTGTTTTCAAAAGTCTGACTTTGGGCTTTCAGATTTGGGATATGATCCAAGGGCTGCACGACTAACAGACTGCTGCTCAGACAGTCAGAGGAATCTGTCAGGAAGCACTAGCCCTCGTTTCATCTTCCTCACAGCAGGTTTGCAGCTGCTGGAGTGCAGACATGTCGCCAGCACAGAACAGAAGGTCTCAAGGTGAAGAAACTCTGCTTCCTGAGTTTTCGAAGATTATCTAACAGTGCCATATCTTGTTCAGGCACCAAAGCCACTCCAGGCATCCTGTAAAATGAAAATGATAAATGAACATTTCAATAAATCATGCTAAAAAGATATATTTATGATTCTAGCTATCAAAGTCTCAACAGAAATACCTAAAGACTACTAGATCTTGAAACAGAGGCATCTTGTGCAAAATTACCATGTTATGCAACATGCAAGAAAAATAAAATCTGCTAGAACAGCACATAGAGAAAAGTTTTGGGAGAAGGGAAAGTTATTTTCAACAAACATTGCAAACAATGATCCTAATATAAAAGTGCAAACAGGAAATTCTTCTTCAGATGATTTGCCATTTAGGTACTCTAATCTTCACACACTCTTGTTTCTACCAAAGTTCTATCAATAGACTCTAAAGTTTGTATTATTCTTGAAAAATTAGGTTGTGTGTAGATGTATGATGTTACTTGACTTTAATTTCCAGGGAATCAATTTATTGCCTGTAACTGCTGTTTGAATCCTCACATCATACTGTGTTCATCAAAAATTTTAACCAAAGCCATTGACTTTTGTAACTAAAATACCTTGTATATGATGTGTATTCGTAACAGTCTCTCAAAACTATTCAGCAATGACAAAAATATTAAATTTTGAGTTTTCCTTCTTTTCTTCTCTGTTTTAGTTGCTGAAGAGCCCCAAGACTAGGCTGATATTCAGACCTATGTATTATATTGTATTGTATTATATTATTTTATATTATATTGTGTTTTATTTATTGTATTATGTTGTATTATATTTTATTACGTTGATGCAGAGAATTTGACACATTTGCCAAAGCCTTTCAAACATATAATTTGGATTTTTGAGGCAAGACACATATTTGAAGGCCATCTGAGAATGCCTCTGATAATGCACAGAAAAAAACTAAGTAAATTGTAGGTTTGGAAGATTTATTGTTTTATTGTGAAATGATTTGGCTTCCCAGACAATCTAAGCTAAACTGGCCTGGGTTATTGCTGCAGTGTAAATGTTAACAAGGACTGTATAAAAATCTTACTATTTACATATATGTAGAGATGTTTTGCTGCTAATGTTACATTGCAGTGCAGTGGCAATGAAAAAAACCTCTTCAGGATCAGAATCCTCACATACCTGGCACATACCATTCTGTCCTGTAACATACAGCAAGAAGGCCTTTGAGGCCTCCAGATATAAATGCACAAATTATTATTTACAGATAGGTAGGGAAGAAGACTGAACAAACAGGTGTCAGCAAGTTACTCTGCGAGCTGCTTCACAACCCAAAGGCTAGTAAAAGAGCTTTCTTCACTTCTAGGTCAAGGCAGTTCTAGTTCTTGGGGTGTGGATGGTTTTACCTAAGATCTGATGAGACCCAAAAGCAGTATGCCAGGTGTGGTTCTGCCAAGGAACTCTAATACTCTTCCTTCATGCCTATAATAGGATGCTATGGCTGCTTTGTAAGAGGCAAAGTTGGTAAGATATGGGACATGGGACATCTGAGCATGGTTTGTTCAATATCTGAAAATTGCAGTAATCTGTTTTGAAGTCAGCTGCCTATATAACTGTGTAGAGGTAGCAGCTCTCTCCTCAACCTCTCTGCTTAGTCAAGAGCCTGCCTGCATTAAAGGAAGGCAGCAAACTCAGATAGTCATTTTGAAGTTAAAAATTGCAAGCATTTGCAAGTCTCTTTGTGGTGATATCAACTGCATAGACTAATAATTGACTACAGGGATTGGACTGGGCATGTAATCATTATGTTCCAAATAGACCTAATCTCAGCTTTCTTCAAAAAACAAAACAAAACAAACAAACAAACAAAAAATCCCACAAAACTAACAATGCTGTTTCTTTTCTAAAACCTTGTTTTCCTGCCTGATTACCCTTTCATTTAAGCATAACATGTTTTCACTGTACTCTAGTTGTTAAATCTTATGGCTGTATGCACCAATGTCTCTCAAGCAGGCTTTGGTTTGTTTATAGTAGCAATTTATTCAGGACATTCTGTTTTCACTAGAAATTGTCACTGAGAATGTTTGTCCATCCTCTTAAACCTGTCAGGTCTATAGATGATGAATGCCATACAAATGCAAAGTGGTATTATTCATTTGTTTCAAAGCTGGAGTTTATTCAGTCATTAATGGACATTATCTATGCTGCCAGTTGATGCCTAAAAATAATTCTTGGGCAGTGCTTGAATTACTTGCCTTCTGTTGAGCTAAATAGTCTCATCACACCATGATTGATGATAAAATCATTAAAATGGATGTTATGTATACAGTCCAATTCAACATGTTATAATTTTCAAAACACATCCTGTGTAGACAAACTTGCATCCAGATATATCTTTCACAGAGCCCATATGAAGACCTTAGAACTAATGAATTATCACTATGCAGTTTATTCTCCAATTATTGTATTTATCAAAGAAGGCCATCTGTGGTCTTTGTTTTACTGAGTTTCAGGGAAACAGATCACATACAGGCCTCATGGGAAATTTTTAATTATGAAACCAAGAGTCTTTTAACAAGGTATGAGATGAAAGAACAGGCAATAGGTTTGTTTAGTTTTGTATGTCCAACCTTAGTTACTCTTCATCATGAACTCCCCTCTGTTTCAAGTCCTCTATGGCACTATTTCTTTCTTCCCTCATTTATGTTTTCCTGTTCACATTTCTCTGTTTCTTTTCTGTGTTCTGACAACAGAACTAAGAACAGCATTAAGCTGTTCATACTGCAGCCAAAATGAGGGTGCTCACACTTTAGAACGTTTTTTAATGTCTTCACTGGGGCTAGGATGAGCATCCTTTCACACATATTGGCCTGCGTTCTCCTGGCTGTAGGTACATACATGGGACAAAATAGGTGGTTCTGTTTCTGTATGGTACTGGCACATACATACTGCATAATTGACAGTGTATCCAATTCCAGACCCAGTCTGAGGAGTTCTCCTCAGTATGTGTTTGATTTCTGCAGATTGCTAAGGCATGGGACAGGGAGAAACACACTGGAAAAAACCGCGGAACAAAGAAAAAGGAGTCGAGGCAAAGACACAGTTCAGTCTTCAGGATGATACATCTTCCTAGATTGTTGTGAATAATTTGAGAGAGAGAGGTTGTTCACTAAAGAATTTGACGCAACTGCCAAAACATTTGTGATATAATCCAAGGAAGATGCATGTAAGATTTCTTTTATTAAAATAAAAACATAAATAGACCTATCTTAAAATTTCTTCTTTATGCATAAAATTATATACTTTTTCTCACTTTGATTATATGCAATACTTCAGATGCCAGATTCTTAATCACAGAATCACAGAATCATTAGGGTTGAAACGGACCTCTGGAGATCATCCAGTCCAACCCCCTGACAAAGCAGGATCACCTACAGCAGGTGACACAAGAATGCATCTAGGTGGATTTTGAGTGTCTTCAGGGAGGGAGACTCCTCAACTTCCCCAGGCAGCTGCTCCAGTGCTCTGCCACCCTCAGTGTAAAGAAGTTCTGCCTCAAGTTGAGGTACAACATCTTGTGCCATGGATCCTCTTCCAGTTGCTTGGCACCACTGAAAAGAGACTGGCACCATGCTCCTGACACCCACCTTTGAGATATATCAATCTGTTAATGAGATCCCCTCTCAATCTTCTCCAGACCAAACAGGCCCAGCTCCTGCAGTCTCTCCTCATTAGAGAGAAGCCCCAGACCCCTGATCATCCTTGTGGCTCTCCATGGGACCCTCTCCAGCAGCTCCCTGTCTCTCTTGTGCTGAGGAGCCCAGAACTGGGCACAGCACTCCAGGTGTGGCCTCACTAGGGCTGAGTAGAGGGGAAGGGTCACCTCCCTCGACCTGCTGCCCACACTCTTCCCAGTGGACCCCAGGATTCCATTGGCCCTCCTGGCCACAGGGGCACTGATGGCTCATGGACAACGTGTGATCCACCAGGAGTCCCAGGTCCTCTTCCACAGAGCTGCTCTGTAGGAGGTCAGCCCCAGCCTGTGCTGGCACTTGGGGCTCTTCCTCCCCAGGTGCAGGATCTGGCATTGGGACTTGTCCTTGTTAAGCCTCATCAGGTTTCTCTCTGCCCAACTCTCCAGCTAATCAAGGTCCCAGGGAATGGTAGCAGAGCCTTCAGGTGGATCAGCCTGATCCCCTGTTTAGTGTCACCAGCAAACTTTTCTTTTACATGCTCAGTCATATCCTCCAGAGTTATCTGTGCCATCACCTTTCCAGGGCTGCAGGTGAACCTGACTGGCCAGTAGTTTTCTGGGTCCTCCTTGTTGCCCTTTTGGAAGATGGGAACGACTCTGGCTTTCCTCCTGTCATCAGGAACCTCTGCTCTGTCATTTTTCGAAGACGTAAGGTGAGCTTAGCAACAACATCTGCCAGCTCCCTCAGCACCAGTGTGTGCATCCCATCAGGGCCCGTGGATTTATGGTTTTGTCTGCCTAGCCAATCTCTAACCAAACTCTCAATGGCTAAGAGTGAGTCTTTCTCCAGCCTTCCTCCCTTGCCTCCAAGGCTGGGGATTCCTGAAACAGTAAAATTTGAGGTGAACAAGGATTTCAGTTTCTCTGCCTTCTCTGTATTTTCTGTCACCAGGATGCCTACAGTATTCCTACAGGCCTCCCACAGGGCCTCTCTCTTTTCCCACATTCCGTGAATTTCTTCTGTTTGAGATTTCCTAGAAGCTCTCTGCTCATTCCTGTAGGTCTCCTGCCAGTTTTTTTTTGATTTCTTGTTCATGGAGATACACTGGTCTTGAGTTGGGACCATGCTGAATATTGACCAGCTCTCCTGGACTCCCTTGTCTTCTATACCTCTAAACCATGGAATTCCTCTAATTAGAACTACTTTTGATTGAAAACAGTACATTACCTCAATGCCATTAAAAAAGCTTTGTAAACAAGAGCCTATTTTGTTTCTGTCATGTAAATGTCCTGATACTGAGAACAGTACTTAAATAACACTAGTAGCAGAGTTGTGCATATTATATTACCTTTCTTAAAGGGTAATAAGAGAGGAAAACTTCCTTTGAAGATGACTGAGGTTTCTGAGGGGCAGAAACCCCTTTTTTTTACATTCTTCTCTAAATCAAGAATTATATTAAAATTGGTTTTTATAGACTGACTGTCTTGCTTGAATTCATTCTTCTTCTTGTATATCTGCTTGCAGACCTATACATTTTCTTAGATTTATTTCCAAAAATAAACAGCATTTTCTCTTTTATATGTGGCTAACTCATGTTGCAAATGTCGTTACAGTATTCTCTCAAGAATAGGCCCAAACAGGAGAAAAAACTAAATTCAGAAGCTGCATAGAGTAAACAGCAGGTATATTATGCTTAACTACAAGTACACTATGCTAAACACTAAGGTTATTATCACTAGAAAACAAGCTTTTGTGAGATTTTGAAATTAAGAAATTCATATTCACCAAAGTATATTTTGGAATTTTTATTAATATGCATTACAGAGTTAAACATGACAGTATATATAGTGTTCTGAATACAATAATTACAGTACCACAAATCTTGTGATGTAAATAATGCAGAATCTCCAGTATCACTGAATCTTATGCATAATTCTCTCAAAGTAATTTTTTTTTTAATTTGAGTGAATAAAACTTGAAGACATTTAATAAAGTATTCATGGGTAGAAAGAAGATCTGGAAAAAATTTCTGATATTTTTCAGACTAAATACTTGATATATATAAAGTTACTAAGAACTCAAGTGTTTTAGAATATTTTGGTATAGAGTAAGTGCTCCTGTGACCTGTTGCCTATCAGGCATATTTCATGCATATACCTAGGCATATATCAGGCATATGCCTATTTAATAACTGTAAGCTTTGAGTTAACTACCTCCCCATCAAATTTGTTTGAAATATTGACATATTTATAAGATTTTTTGACAGGGATCAAAAATGGTTAGAAGTGATAAGCACACACAGTTCTCACGCAGCCCATCCAGGCACAGAAATCTAAGGTAACTTCTAGGTTCTTTTCACTGAGCATCTTGGTTCTGTTGCGCTTGGGTATGGATAGTTCTGGTGAAATAAATTCTTTGTTTATCCAGAAAGTGTGACATCCATATGTGAACACTAGAATTTACATGCTCCTTTTTCTGATTTTTAGCCTTTTGAAATACTCCTGGTGATACTGCTCTTCTAAGTACTGATTTTTCTCAGGGTTTACTCAGTCTAGTTCAAAAATGCTGAAGATGAAAAAATCCCCAAAGATTCTCAGGATGGTAGGTCTATCCATTGCTAAACTTCTTAGAAGCAATAACTCTTATGTCAACAGAAAAAAATTATTTCTGCTTTCCCTGATTTGAGTATGTTTTGTTCTTTGAGCTCCAGTATTATAATAATAAAAATAAAACATGTAAAGATCTGTGGAAAAATACTTATTTAAGGACAAATAAGGACTTATTTAAGGAGAAATAAAATTTATTAATGAAATGTTTGGAACAGTTAATAGTATTGGAAAAAAATTCAGCAGCGTTTCAGGGCAGAAATATACTTGCTCTGCAATAGAAGAATTTCAATTTCATTAGTGTATTGTGTTAGATATAATTCAACCAGTGAACACATGCAGTTTCAACTAAGAATCTGTTGTGTAGTGAAATCTTCATACTCTGCAATTACTTTAAAATAGTTCAAATAAAGTACAGAAAAGGGAAAATTTTCCCTCTCTCTCTCAAAAGCAAACCTGAAGTCACCATTGTGTCAGATGACATGAGTCATTTATTAGTTACTGATCAAGTAGCAAGCACTTTTGCAAAATCCCCACTCTGTTGATATCATTTATTAAATAATTGGGAGAGGTATTTGAATAATCTCAATAGGCTTTATCAAATTAGCACCAATAAATTCTACAGCTTTTATTTTAAAAAATGCCCTAAAGAAATAAAAGTTTATTCCAGAACACACCACTTAAAAATATTGAGAGTGCTTATTTTTTTCTTTAATGAAAACTTTCAGAAATAAAGTCAGGTCTGAAACCAGAAATTCTGGAGTACTTCGTTTGGAGACAAGTAGTATGTCTATGCTTAGAAAACTCCTTAAGCCAAAGAGTTATGAGTTATTGCCAAAAAAAAAAAAAAAAAAAAAAAAATCCTGGAAGAGAAATGGTGAGGAGGTTCTGTCCCCCAGTACATTTTTTTCTCCAATTCTGCGATGCGCTCACATTTGTTGGCAACAGTCCTTTCAGGAAGGTTCTTTCCTACGTACAAAGACTGTTCAGCTGTTCAGATTTTTATTTAACTTGTCACAGGCAATGAGGAAGAATAAGTAACCCATGCATGATAGAGGCAAAGAGGAGGAATATATAACCCCTGAAGCAGTGTCCTTCAGCTCAGAGGGGAGAGGTGATTCTGGCCTGTCTTGTGTCTTGTCCCTTGCAAGACTGAGAAGTTGCTTTGAGGAACCCAAAAAGGAAGTTTTTCAGCTCAATTGCAAAAATGATCCAGAGGCTGACTGAATAGATGAGCAAGGGTGAGGTCAACTGCTGACAGCAGGTAGGCAGATAGGAAGGATGAAAGCTCATAGGTACAGGACAAATTCACACTACTCACTTCCAAACCGTCACACACTGGCTCCTGTTGGGAGGAGCTTTAATTTTATTTTTGTTTTTAGAAAGCCTGTGCTTGCTTCTGGTGACGTTTTAGTTGGTTGCTTTGTTTTAGTTTCGGTTTTGTTTGGGGTTTTTTGGTTGGTTGGTTGGTTGGTTGGTTGGTTGGTTGGTTGGTTTTGTTTGGGATTTTTTGTTTGGTTTGTTGGTTGGTTGGTTGGCTGTTTTTTTTGGTTTTTTTGTCTAGTTGGGGAGTTTTTTTGTAATTTTAAGGCTGGCAGTAAAAATGTTCAAAAGCAAGCTTTTGACAAGCCAAATATAAATCTACACTGATGTTACAAACTGCTTATAGTGCAACTATATTTATCCTAAATAAGTTCTGGCCAGCTGGTTTTTTCCTATTAGTTGCTGGATTTTTAGCCTTTCTCAGAAATAAATCTGGATTTTTAAATATTATTTTTAAAAGCCTCAAATCCCTAATAAGGACTTAGATTAATACTTTTCAAATACCATAGCTGCTTTACTACAAAATACATCTCATGATTACATTGGTTTATACACACATATAAATCCTATTGATGTTCATGTATCAGTGAATATCCCCAGATAATATCCTAGGATTAAGTTTACAGATTTTTTTTAAATAAATCATTGTTTGCTATAACATTTGGTTTAGAGATGTCCCATTATTTAATTACTCTAAAGATTACAGCATCATCCTCCAGTTCTGTGAAAAAAAAAAAAAAAAAAGAAAGAAAGAAAAATTTTGCTTAGGAAAGTGAAAGAGATGCAACTCTGTGTGGGCAGATCCGTTAGGTTCTGAAGCTGGCCTCGGGAGGTAGTCTATCACCAGGCAATGTCCAGGTGTTGGTACTCTTGTAAGATGTACTAGGGCATCCACAAAGAAACTCCACTACTTACATGAAATCACTCCCATCATCACCCAAGATCTATTTTTAGACAACTATCTACCCTCATTTCCAATCCCAGCAGTATTCCTCTTTTTGTGACTGCAGAGTAAAACTGCGATTCACAACCCCACCTTTAAGACCAAAGCAAATCAACTGGCCTGGTATTTTCTTTAAAAGAGAAAGTACTTTAACACAAAGTGTGATGAAAGCCTTGAGACCCATCTCTTGGTATAAAAAAAACATGAGCAAGTGACAGATCAAAATCTTTGGAGAGATTGCAAAGCCTTAACTTGGGCTTAATTTTTGCAGCTGATATCTGTACCTTGGTTAAAGGCCAGCGCATCTGCACCTCTGGCAACGTATAAAATAAGCCTTGCTGATAATTAGAATGGTTTTCTAGCACAGCTAACATACTGAAATATCATGAATATCCATATGCTGTCAGAGGCATCCTCCATCCATTACAACTTTCTTGAACATATATAGCTGTTTGGTTTGACCTTCTTGCAGTCAGTTGCTTGCCATTTTCCTCGCTTCTGCACAAATACGCAGTTTCTTCCTCTCACTGGAAATTGGTAGGAGCCTCTTCTCCAGTTTATGTAGGTTATAGGTTCTCCTCCATTCCACTCCCAGTGTCCTGGATTGACTTGGTCGTTCAAACCTGTGTGAAATCGGTGATGTTTATTGTCACTGGAACCAGATGCCAAGAGTCATGTTCTATAAGTTGTTCTTCATTAAAAAATGCATGCAATTGCATGCTAAGAGAAAAAGAAATCATCTGGCAGAACACAAGCAAAATACAATTTAGGATTTAATTCATCCACTTGAATCACAGTTAGTGTCATATGAATAAAGGAAAAAAACCACTTTTCTGCAATACTGCATATCTAAAATGATTTTTTTTTGCCTTTCATCTATTATGTGTCTATCACCTCACAGGTTTCACTTTTGACACTTGAAATAGCAAGGAGTCTGGACAGCAAGGAGTCAGAATATTTCTTCTGAATATGAAATTCTGCAGATCTTTGTGGACCTGATTTACACTGTTTAAATTAACAGTTGTAAAATTAGCTTCTGTTAACTAGTACAACATAAAACACCATTATTCCTAGCATCTGAGATACTAAGACCAATATGCATGGCATAATTTCATACATGACCTGTCTTCTTAGGAGAGACCAGAATAAGAAAATTGGCATAACAATTTGTAGTCTTTATCTTTGTCAAACATGTTTATTTCTTTCAAGTTAAATGAATCATGATACCATTATACATGATCCAAAACTAACTGTATTTTTGAAGTTAGTTTAGTATACCTAGTAGGTCCATATCAAAAAATTACCAAGAGCTAATAATTGCAGTTCAGAATCAGAAACAAGAAGGGTCAGAAAAAACGATAGCACTAGTATATGAGCTAAGGCAGTCATTCACAGAAAGGAGGTACTAAGAAGACCTATCCAAATTTTTTCCATTGGTCATTAACTGTAAAGTGCCTAATAAGAAGTAGCTAATTCTGAAATGATAGGATGACATATTCTTTAGTTTATAATCTAATTAATTGATAATATTTCTAACACAAGACAACAGTAATAAATTAGGACTAACACAAGTAATTATTTAGGTTAAAACAAAGCAAAACAAAACAAATGCTAAAATAGGGATAAATAAAGTAACAGTAAAAAGAAAGATGAGATAAAACAAAATTGTAGGAGCTGCACAAGAACTATTTTCATCAGATTGTGCAAAAATAGAAAAGGTTTCAAGACAAAAACAGTCCAGCAATAGACATTATGATAAACTCATCATTTTTATAAAGACTTATAAAAGTAGCCAGGTAAATTATGGTTTTTGGTTTATGCCTTGCACTGAAACAATAAAAGCAGCAGAAATTTGAGGACTTTACAGTGTTTGGAAACGACTTCAACTGCTGCAGCAGTTTCTGCTTTTCAACATGTACAGGAACTGCAGAGGGGATTTGCAGCCAATATACTTGCCTATCCAAAAGGGCATCCTCCCACTGAAGTCCCACAGCCACTGCATGTGTTGTTCATTAGCCACACTTGTTAGACTCCCCAGGTATCTAGATCAACGAGAGAGGACAGAGTAATTAGCATTCCACAGAGTGACAGACAGCTCCCATCATCTTATCAACAATTGGTGTTGATTCTAGTATAAAGTATATAAATAACGAGTCACAGGAAAACCACAACCTACTGGCATGAAGGAATAATTAATTACTTGAAGATGAAGTCTTAAATTTGTGGATTACTTGGAGAGGAACCAAAGTCCTAGTCTGATTTTTCTAACAGAGAAACTAAATTGGCTGGGCAACTGAAGGAAATGTATACGGGAAATATGTCTCTCATACTCACAAACTACTGTTCTGAGTTAAGTTAAAAATTATTTGCACAATATTTGATACCTTATTTTCCATAAAATAATAAATGTCCTACACTGAAAGCCAAGCCAGTGAAAGATTCTATTTTACCCATTTGATAGCAGAGCAAGAGAAATCTTTTTAAATGAAGCTTTGAATAATACACTTAAGTGGTAATGTGGTTCTGAGAAGTAATCACAGAATCACAAAATCATAGAATGTCCTGAGTAGGAAAAGACCTACAACGATCAAAATCTAACTATCGACTTTACACAGGGTAGCCGCAAGAATCACAAAATGAGCCTGAGAACGCTGTCCAAACATTTCTTGAGCTCTATCAGATTGGTGCTGTGACCTCTTCCCTGGGGAGGCTGTTCCACTGCCTGACCACCCTATGTGTGAAGAAACTTCTCATAATATCTAATCTAAATCTCCCCTGTCACAGTTACACACACATCCTCTAAAATCAACAATCAGGCTGTTGTGTTCCCTGCCCCCTACACAATTTTCTTCCTCCCTGATATCCCAACCTTTTCTTCTTTTGCATTTTTGTCCTTTTCAAATTTGGGGTTCAGCTGAGACATTCTGGTTCTCCATCTTCCTGTGAACTTGCACTCAGTAAATGCAGGTATCCTATGGATTCCTCCAATTGTTCATTAAAAGAAATTTGGTACCTGAAAAGACTCTGAAAAGCAGTGCAGTCTTCAGAGCATTGTCTGCGGTGACTACACATTTTGTTCAGGTTGGAGAGAAGTTGTGGTTCGTATTAAACAGACTATTTCTGAATTAAGTCACTGCATAAGCTCTGCCCTGTGTTTGTACTTATAGCAGGCCAGTTTCAAAGGCAGTTTTGCAAACCCTAGTTGCTGAGTGGCCGTACCGCTGACAAGTCTTCCAGCCAGTACCAAACATACAAGCACCAGCAGGCTACTCATAAGCCATTTAGAGGCTAGGCATTAAGACACAAATGTAATTCTTCACATTTGCCGAGAACTGTCAGCCATCAGAGGCTCCACTTTCTTATTTATCCATCTTTGCGTCTGTGTTGATATCATATCACCTTTTTACATGACACACCTGGTGTTGCCATCCATCTGGTGCTGAACCTCTGGTGCTGACATTTCTTTTGTCCCATATTTCTGGCTGCTTCTCAGTCTAAAGTGATGCCAACCCCTTCGGCCTCTCAGAATATAATGAGTGACAGTTGATAGGGCCAGAGCAAACAACACTGCTCATAAAAACATTTTAAGAGAGCAAAAAAGAACTTTTCTAACATCAGAATAAGTAAATGGTATTGTAAGGATTTTGCTGATTTCATTACTTTTACCAGATAACAAGGACAAAAGATCATTTTGCTCCAGAGGAAGTGATGACTGCCTTCTTTAAGAGCTGGGGAAGCAACTAGGCCTGAAGAATGGCATGGCAGACTTGAGTTCACAATGGAGACCACAAGCAGATATTAAGAGTGAAAATCCACCATTAAGCCTGCTGCCTAGTTAGAGATCCATGCGTGGAGCTGCATTCCCATTACTGCCCAGTATGTCTTCTAAGAGTACTCATCCCATGGATTCCATATGATGCCACACAAGTTAGGGAAGCAGGAAAAATTTACATGAGGAGAAGTTCAGAGCAGTAGTCCACAGTATTCTGCACAGTCCCTACTGCACAAAATCTGGACCATTCCTTAATTTGGGCCACAGGGTCAGGTTATGAAATAAATTGCCACCAGAGAACAGCACATAAAGGATCACACTGACACCTGTGTACGTTGTCCTCACATAGAGGTGTGGCCGAACAGCCTCAGAACTTCTGGTAGGGGTCAGGATTGTGCACCCGCTGTGGCAGATGCCCCCAAAACTGCACCCAATGAGATGTGCCTGTATGTCCCAAAGGTGACAGGTTTCCACCCTCCTGGGCCAATCTGCCAGGCACAGAATCTCTGGTGAGCTAGAAACAAAGCGGTTGCACTGATAAACACTGTTGGGAAGTTTTATACTCCATCTTCTTCTATAGAGTCCAGGAAAACAATCATAGTTAATTCAGGGTGCCCTCCCAGGCTAACTACTCCAGCAGCAGGATTCCATTCTGCCTCACAATGACTGTGTTTGCACTGACCAAACAGACCTGAGAAGAGGTTTGCGCAGCAGTTTCTGAGACATCACTACTAGGTGAGCAAGAACAAAAATAGAGCATTTAATCTGGCTTCTGTTTAAGGACACTCAAGACCCAGGAACTAAGTAATTTATTTTAGGTGAGCATATCTTACTTCTGATTGTCCTAGAAAAGGTAAAACCAAAAAGTGTCAACGTGTTTCAGTAACTGCTCTATCATTTATGACATACAGGCGTGGTCTGAGCAATAATAGTTTCAGGCTTCAACTCATGTACCAGGGCGAGTTCATCACTGTGAAAGAAAACTACTGCAGTAATTATAATGTAACCTAATCCTTTCTCTATAGGAGTGTTTTCTAAGTTCAGATTGAGGAACACATTACAAGAGAGAACTGTTC
Source organism: Sylvia atricapilla (assembly GCF_009819655.1). Lineage (NCBI taxonomy): Eukaryota > Metazoa > Chordata > Aves > Passeriformes > Sylviidae > Sylvia > Sylvia atricapilla. Next base: position 56,832,328 of record NC_089174.1, on the reverse strand, counting down.
TAAGTCTTGTACCTAGTTAAGGGGGTTGTGTACTGTAGGGAAATAAGAACCATTTGAAAGAGCAAGAGCACGAGCACTTCCAAAACCTTGCTCACTGAACCTCAAGGCATGGCATCAGACACCAGAAATTACAAGATAATGTTGTTTATATAGTTGTGTGCATCTAACACTTCCGAATGTAAATTAGTCAAGATAAGGGGTTATAATGACTTATTAGGGAAAGAACCCAAACAAAACCAAAAGCAAATAAACAAACACCAACCAAAAGAAGCCACAACAAATGCACACGCACAACTTTTTTCTGTGCTAAACCATCCATTTAAAATTGTTCTTCCATACTTTATAATCTTTTGCAATTGAGTCAAGAACATCCTTTATCTTAGAGCAGTTGCACAAATTAGGAAAAATTTTGTGTAGCTATTGACCTTGAAGTATTATATGGAAAATACTTAGTGCAAAGAATTGACTGATTTTCCATTAAATTTTCTGATACATTTAAGAGTCTTGTAGTATTTTAGTAAATTTTACATCGGTAAAAGCACACTTGACCATGAAGGTCTCCACAGGACACAATATTTTATTTGAGCTGCTGTAGTAATCTGTGTCCTATACTGATATTGAAGGGGGTGGGGGATGACTGAAATGCTGTCCTTATCCCAGTCTCTTATTTGGTCACCTAGAGAGTTGTCCCAATGCCTTGAAAAAGGTCTGGTGTTGCTAACAACACCTCATGTCATTCAAAACATTCAGATGAGAGTGGCAGACATGATACAGAGCTTGCAGGAGTCCTACATTTCCAGACTGGCAGTTGAAAGTCAAAGAGCATACACAAGGCCTTTAATATTACTCTGGATACCTGGATCCCTCTGCTGGAGTCACACACAATAATGTAAGTTAAACCAGTCACTTAGAAAACCAGTACTAGGAGAAGAGAGCTGCTGTACTGCTTTTCACTAGGGAACACTGAGCCATCGTGAAGGATCTAATCTATTACTTTAGATGTGGTTCTGCCTGTGATTCCCAAGAACTGAGGCCACATGTAGCTAATATAGTACCATCAAACAAAATAATAAGTCCTGCCTTACACAGCTAGCAATAGAAGACCTGAAATCTAATAATATTTGAGCTTTATTTAATTATTCAACTTCAAAAAAGGTATAATATGAATAACAGAGCAAAAGATACAACTGTGAGTTCCAGCTAACCAGTTCTTCCATGCCTGCAGTGGCAGCAGTGAAACCATCTCACATAGGAGCCCTGCTATACTGACCCTTGGGGAGGACATGTTCTTATTGGACAAACAAGAGCTGTGGCATAAATCATCAAAATTGCTTCTAAATCAGGCTGCTGTGGGATCAGTCAGCCGTAATATCCCCCAGATGCTTCTCTTGATGTTGCCAAGAGCCTCTTCATGCATAAAAACAAAGCTAGAGAAATGCGTTCTTAAGCCACCTTTCTCTCCAATGAATTGGAGAAGGGTTAGAAATAGTGCAAAATTTTCACAGCAATTAACTGAGATTTCTGTGTCCCCACCCCAATCCCCAGTTTAACACTGACACAAGAAACTTGTGTAAAGACAAGCACATATTTTTGTCTGCTTCTACCCCTGCACATGGAAGCTAAAGGGTTGTATACCACCTGTAACATATGGGTACAATGTATGTCAACAGAAACTCAAATAGGCTTGTCCATGCATATGTAGTTATGTACACGCAACTACTTGATGATTAATTGATAGCATTACTTTGATGGAATAGAATCATAGACTATCAGGTTAGAGGAACTTCAACGATCATCTGGTTCCAACCTTTCCTGGCAAAAGGACAGTCCAGACAAGATGGGCCAACACTCTGTCTAGCTAAACCTTAAAAGTGTCTGATGTTGGGGAATCTACGACATCCCTGGGGAGAGTCTTCTGACAGCTGATTTCACCATGAAAAAAAAATCTCTTGTGTGCAATAGGAACCTTCCCAGAAGTAACTTGTTCCTGTAGCTGTTCATCTTTTCTATGTGACTCCTTGTAAAAAGGCAGTCTCTATCTTCTTCTTAGCTACCCTCTAAATATTGAACTATGGTGATAAGGCTCCCCTATGCCTTCTTTCTTCACATGGCAGGCCTTAATGTGCCTGGATGATCCTTGCCTTCCTCCAGACACTTTTCATCCTGCCTACTTCTGTGTATTATCATATAGCCTGTTCCCAAGTCCATCACCTCAGGATTGCAAGGTTGTCTCAAAAAGGGTGGGAGGCTCGTTACTTATATACTGCTAGCGAATCGACTTTTATAATGCTTGGGCCCTTTTCTCTGTTCTGTATAATAGAAGAATTCTAGCAATGAATAGGAGCTTAAAACTATGCCATTTTTGTAGTAATAAAAAAGTATTCATTTTTATGGAAGTTGGCTAATTTACTGAAAGTCAATTCTAATATTTTCATTTAATATCTAGGTTGTTTGGTCTATTGAAAATTGAGAACTGACCTCCATGGTAGTTTTATTTCCCTGTTGGAAACATTTAAATGTCAATAGAATCAGTATTAATGATTGAAACACCAAACTAGTGGTGGTGATGATTGCTGGAGGAGATGGGGAAAAGCACAAAATAAAACCTAATAAGCTATATTCTTGTACCACATTTTAGCATGTTCCTGGAGCTGCACTTTTGTAAATCAGTTCCAGATGGAGGCAAGGAGTACTTTATTTCCTGGGATAAATCTTCCTTAGTCTATGCTAGTATCACATTAATTGAATTTGCATCACATCAGGATTAATTTCCTTGTGGATTCAGTGATATGCCTTGATTTTCTGTGTAGTTTTTTTAACACTGTCATTTAGTTATTGTTGTTTACTTTTATTTACTTTTATTCACCTTAATATCTACGTTGCACACTATAGCCTTAATCAAGAAGCTACCACCTACAAAAAAATATGGGTCACAAAGATCACACTCTCTTAGAAGGTAGGAAACACCTCTTGGCAGTGACATATGGTTCCAAGAGATCAATTTACTGTTGAAGCCTTCAGAAAAAAATATAAAAATATTCACAATTTATAGATTTGTTTGCTAACAAGTAACATCATAAAAGCAGATAGTAACCAACAATTTCAGGAACTGAAATTGTAAATAAACCAAGTAATAACATAATCTTTGGGGTGGGCTCACAAGAGCACGTAACATTTACATTTTAGTAAAGAATATCTTCCATCGGTTGGGAGGTAATAGTATCAAGACTTTTCTGTTGCATGTTACCAAGACAACATAATCTGGCATAACTGAGTGGAATGAATCAATGCTTGTTACGCTTGCTTGGCCATGATTCATGATTCAGCGTGTCCTTCCGCTATGGAAGGAACATATTCTGTTACGGAACATATTCTGTTTCTATAATTTCCAACCCTTTCCTGTTTCAATTTTCCTTTGGAGTAGTGGAGAGGTCTGGAGTAGTGGAGAGATCTGTTTAAGTCCTTCATATTTTTCTGCCTGGTTTTCAATCTGGTGCTCACAATTCAGAACAAGGTACCAAGCATGCCTGTCCTCAGACAAGCTTCACATTATCATGGGTAACATTTTTCCAGTGCTAACCTAATACTCCTACAGCCAATATCTCAAAGAAAGTGTTCAGAAAGCAAGACTGGCAGGTTTTTTATCTCCTACTTTGAGACAACTGTTTTATTATCATTGTTGTTGTTGTTGTAGTATTCTTAAAAAGTAAAAAATGCACTCTTAAAATGAATGCAAAAGTTTTCAAGTAGTTACAAAATCATCAAAACTGCATCTTCAGAAGAATATAGTGAAGTGCACAGGCGCTGGCAATATTTTACCATGGTTATATCAAGAGAAGGCAGTGCCAAGGAAGTGGTGCGTAAAGAGAGAATGAAATTCTGAGTCTTTACTGACCCTGAATTTCTCTTCTCCCAAACTAACTCTCCCACTGGAAAGTATCCTCACTGCAGATGGACAGCTTTGGGAATTCATGCTGTGATTCAGATAGCATCACCACCTGAAACATAATGACACTAATATTTCTATTATCCTCTCTGAATCCCAGGATTTGTTCACTTTTGGGGGAAAGCTGTGCAGAACAGCCAAAGCTGGGTTTATCTAAATAAATTTGGCCTCAAGGGCAGCATTCAGTTCAGGGCAATAGCATTGTGCAGCAAATGCATGATGGCTCTTACTGTACTCTGCAAGCCCGAGCAGCAGTGTTCCAGGTGACCTTGTGATTCACTACCAGGAAGTAGCAGCTGCCCTCATAGTAAGTCCATCCAGAGGGACATTTCTTCATAGTTATCTCCTAAAATAAAAGAGGAAGAGGTAAAACAGATTTCTGTCTGTGCACAGATTGTCTGTGCACTAAGTCTGGAATTAAATTGAGCATGAACTCTGGTGTCTATAAATAAAGCTACAGCACTGCTTTAATATTTAAATAAATAATGCCTGGCAGAACATCCTAAAATTTAAAATTCGTAGCGTTAATGGTGACAGTAGGATTCAGTTCCAAAAATTCTCTAAAGACTTTACATTATTTTGGACACCATTTTCTCTCTCCTGTAGTCTGTACAGGAGAAAGCAGTGCAACAAAATGCAACATGACATCTTAAGTGGTGGAGGGATTGCATGTTGCAGAATACCTGAGTAAGCTTATTTTATTAAATTTCAGCAATTGTCCCACAGACTTCATTCACTGAGTGTGTTACGCTCACATCGCCACAAGCACCAAGACACTAGTGCTCATCTGGTTTTTCCAGGAGGAAAACCACATCCTGTGGATGACCAAGAGGAAAGGCAACTGCAGCAGTCAAGTACTCATCATATTCCTGGGAAAATCCTGTTTCTCCTGAAAGGAAACCTGAATTTGGATAACATTTATTCCCTGTTCAAGTGAATAACAGTTACAGGAATGTCCTCTGCTTTAGGGTGCCACCAATCATAGACTCTGTGCTCTGAGGCAGATACTTATACATAGCTACATTTTTACCTTGCTTTGGGAATTCCAGAATTTCCATGTTATCCCATCACACTGAAATAACTTCTGTGTGCTTTCTTCATAATGCAAGAGACCCTTTAAATCTGGTGTACAAGCCTTTTGAAAAGAGTGAAAGTCCTGGAAAGAGAAAATGTCATTTGAACATTTGAAGGAAAACAATTACACAAAACAAGTGAAATGAAACAGATCAATTAGGTCTTATATTAGAATCTTATGCCATGAAAACTCTTCTAGGTGTTAAATCATTTTGGAAAACAGCATGACTGAAAACAGATGGTGAAAATGCCCATGGAGAAAAAAGTTTCATACCTTATGTCTTGATCTTGGTTCAGCTGCAAGTTCTGCCTTATCAGCCTGTGGGATTTCTGTTTTCCTGGAGGAGATGACATTTATCTGTGGTTGTGTCTTCTTGTTGGTTTCAGTTGAGGAGGTGTCATCCTCTGCTTTGAGTGATAGAATCCCATGATACTTCATTTTACAATATCACACGCACAAGAACAGGAGAGGAAGAGAGAGGGTTAGTACATACAAGCAACTCTGAAGTAAACTAAACAAATAATAAAATTTAATTACTATAAAAATTATTGTAAATCAAGGGAAATTACTCCAAAGAAAGAGAAAGATGCATAGAAAAATAAAGTATTGGATATAACAAATTTTAAGAGCTATAAAGCATAGAAAGAACAGAATCAGAAAGAAATCATTGAAATGTCCAACCAATACCCATAATATTCTTACTTTGAAAACCACATCTGTTTCATTTCTAAATACAGAGGAAGGATTAACCTGAAAAATGTAGAACAGCAAAATGAGATGGGTATATTAACGTATTTTAGAAACAAGAGTCATTTACTACTAGGTTATACATCATGCAGAGCACGTCTTGGATTTAGTTCTATCTCTTTTAATACAGAAACTTGTAATTTCTGAAAGGAGCCATTAAAAAGCACAAATTACAAGTGTAATGTTCAGTGTTCATAAAAACAGATTCCAGTAACTTTTTAGGTGACAATAGCAGAAATTTACTACATACCTAGTTAAATCAATATCACTTAAGCAGGAGAATTAGTGGGCAAGGTTGAAATAACTATGTCTTGTTTCAGCTAACAGTATTTTTAGCTTTTTACCTTTGGCACCAGATGCACAGCTTCTATACATTTGCCTGGCTCCACCAACTTCTAACTTACCCATAGTTATTATAAGACTAGAAGTTTCATAATTGCTGAAGTTGCTTCATGCCTGCTTCCTCCCCCAAGTCTTGATTTCATTCCTCTCTTGCATACATGGATCCTCAAAATCAGGCTGGTTTGGTTTTGGCTTTTTACTTACTTTTTTTTTTAATAGCCCCCAGGTAGGATTCAAAACAAACTCATGCGCCTTGTAGTTATTGTGTGGTTGGATAGAATTGCTACAAAAATGACAGTTAAATGAAGATATCACATCACAATAAATTCACAAATCAGTCCATCACTGAACTATAGAAGTGTCTTACTATTCTGCCATTTCCAATTACTCTCAACCTGGTCCTTGACCGATTTGCCATGTTGTGCTCCTGCCACAGGTCCCCTCCATGCTCTTTCATCCCGTTGGAAGGAAGCAGTGGGATCCCTTCCAAGGAAACATTGCCAGGCCTGGAAGGTGATGAGGAGCCCAAGGAAACTGGAAATTGTGTGCCTCTCCCCCAGAAGTCATGCTTGCTTTGGCCAGAAGAACGGGAATAGCTGCACTGACCTGGAAGCATAAAATGTGGCAGATGGTCAGTTCTAACTGCATAACTAACTGCATAGTTCTAAGCAGATAACTGGTCATGTTGACATGGACAAATTAACAGCTTGTCCTTAAAAGCTGGATGATTCCTTTACTTGAAGTAGTTGATTTGCTCTTTGTTCAGTCACCTTCGTTTCTGAGGTTATCTATGACTATAACTGCAACTAGTACCTATATAAGTAAGATGTTGTATATGATCCATCTGTCTACACACAGGCCAGGATTTCAACCAAGCATCTGTTGAAAATACCTGTTTTCATGCTTATACTGGGCTTTGAAGTGCTGGGGGTTTTGGCTATGAATATATAGATATCTCTAACTACCACTGATGATACTTCCATCATGCCCAGAGAAGTTTCTTCTTGGAAATCCAGAACGCTGTTGTTTCAATGAACTTGTTGCATCAATTAAGTCCTGATTTACTCTAGGTATGTTTAGGAGAAAACAAATCTGAAATTTTAATGGGGCTTTTTGTAACATGAATCTTAATTCATTGCAATGTGGATATTTTAAATACTGTTTAACTAAACACCAGAAGAAACAACATTCTTCAGAGGTCAGAGGATGCAGCTGCTTTTCTAGTTATTTTTATTTTTCTACAGTTTTCCTATGTTTCTGTTTCTCCAGTTAGCTCCTTTTTGGTCTGATTTTAGGCACACCACTTTCAATCACTGAAAAACACAAGGATAATGCAGTCTTCAATACTGTGAAGTTGTGAACTGTGGTTTTTAAGCACTGAAAAATATATTGCTAAGAGAGAGATGGGTTAATTTGCTATGTTTCTTTTTTTGAGAGGAAAGTAGATCTCTTTTAGAGGATGTGTAACAACTAAATAATAACTGGAAAAATATTCTAGTGGATCTAAATCAAATTTTTCCCACTTTAATAAATGAGAGCTTTTCATGTTGTTATGAAAAGCAGTTTCTTTCCTGGCACTTTTCTCATTTTGTATTCGTTGCTTTCTCCATGCTGTGTTTCCTAAGAGGATGCATATAATTTTGTGAGAGAATATAAGGCCTGCAACTGTCGACCCTATTTTCTGCCCCAAAGAAACAAGGCAGTTTGATCTAATGGTGAGTGTTAAGAACAACTTGTGGTTGAAAATAGGTAGCTACTCAGCCAAGATTGTCCCACCTTCTTAGTTACAAAGATCAAAACAGAATACCTCCTTTTGAGTCCAAAATTTTCACAACAGCTTTTGTCCGTCTGCCAAGAACAGCATTCACAGGGGAGTTCAGAACTACTTCAAAGACTTCATCATCTTCCTCTAATCCGTCATAGGTGATTGCTATATTCCATGTCTTGGTTGACACTCCTAACAGAAATAAACATTTTAATTACTCTTATGCGCTATTTCAATCAATTAGGGTGTCAAAGAAATTGATTAACATGTCTGCAGCTAGAATGAAGTAGACTGTGTATGCTATTGTGCTCTTACTGACTGGCTGGACTCCTGCTGTTCTTTCAAATAACATTAAGTTTGAATTTGTTCCTGAGTAACGATGATTCAGTTGAAGTGCATACACTAACAAAAAGCTGCTGTAGATGTGAAAAATTGCACTGCAGTACATAGATTTAGGGCTTCCACTGTGATTTTCAAGAGAAATGTATCATAGTGTATCATCTGAAAATCTTACCTTTAATGATGGAACAGTTGTTTAAAACTCCTCCAAAGGGATCACAGCCCGTGTTAGATTGAATGGAACCTTTTAGGCAAATTTTTCCCTTTTTTCTTTTTTCCTTGCTTTTACTAGGTTACTTCAGGCTTGTATGGGAATGAAAAAGGGCCTTGACCATTTTGAATAACCTAGGTTGTTCTGAGTTTAATCTAAATTTGACCTGTCTTCTGGGAGTTACCTATAGTGACTGAAGTCTTTAAAGCATCCTACAGCTCAGCTCAGGGTGAGTCCTATCCAGCCTAAGTGTTGAGAGATTAAGAGACATCATTCCAGCACTTTTGCTATTTTTACTGATGTAGAAGACTGTAGGCAATCTCATGCTAAGTAATAAAGATACCAATTCACTAAAGAAGCCCACAGTACTTCCAAAAAATGAGCCCAAGTCTAAATACTATTCAACTTCTCTAGCTACAGATAAGTAAGAGATTGCACTCTCCAAAGTAAGAGTTCTCTTCCAAAATCAGTTAATTAGTTTTAGAGTTATTCAGCGCACTGTTTCATACCTGGATCAAACTGAACAAGCTTGGAGGGAGTCACTGTGAAGTCCTTTCCCAGCTTAGCAGATACTTCATTGACCTGAGAAGACATCAAACAGTAAATGCCACACTGTGACTCATTTCACCAAACCACTGCATTCTACTGCATGCTGAAGGTACTTTGTGCATTTGGGCCTTCTCTATCTTATAATTTTGCTCATTCCTCTCTCAGATTGCTATTTGACAACACCAGTTAACACTGCTGCTCACCATGCCTGGGGACCTTGCCATACCTGGCTCCTGCACAAGCACATCCTGTCATCTCAGAAGCACAGCAACAACCTGGCCCTGTTTTCCTATTTGGCCCTTTGTGATATCTTGAAAGAAGCTTTTTTGCACAGAGCATTCTGTCATCCCCAAAGACTCATTAGTATAGATGTGAACACTACACATGTATACGGATTCCAGCAACTCCCTGAATTTTCACAGGAGGTACCATAGGACACCAGTTTCCACACAGTGTATGTGTTCCAGTTCCTAATGCTGGAATCAATTTCACTGGTCTCTTTCTGCAAATGACTGCTAGAGTAGAATCACTGGTGTCTGTGAAGCATTGGACAGGATGGCTCCTGATGGTATCATTAACAAAATTCCCACTAACTTCAGTAGAAGAAAAATCAAAATTATGTTTCTAATTAGAGCTATAATCCTGAGAAACTGTGAGGGGGGGAAAAATGCTATTTCTCTAGGAAGGGGAGCTGATAAAATACTGGAATTTCCATTTTATGAGTAAGGAAAAAATTTGTGAAGGCAAGTTGCACAAAACCTGTTTTACACAATTGTAGCCTCCAGCTTTCAGTCTAGTCTTTTTGACATAAGACAGAGGCAGTCATTGAAGATATCAGGGGTTTTCCTCGGCTGTGGGTGGTAGGAGGAGAAATGGGGAAGGTTGCCATGGCTGTGTAGTTGAAGCCCCTATACCTCCTGGGCTTTTCCAGCCTGAGAAGGCAAAACAAAAGCCCCAAGGCCCAGATTGCTCAAAGCCTGGATTTTAAAGTGGCAGATCCTGGAAACCAAGCTTCTGAGCACAGTGCCAGAGAAAACTGCCTTCTCTGTTTTTTCATGAAAACGTAAACGCTGCTAAAAAACATTCCAAGTTTGGTTAATAAGCATTTCTACTTAAAACTCAAGAAATTTTGTCAGAAATGTTTCAGCCACCTGTAATAGCAAGGACAATGTCCCAGTAAGTATGGATTGAATCACTTGGTCTCTTTGATGATTACTGAATTATCTTAAAACATCTGAGGAAAAAAAATAACAGGCTGCACTTCTTATTTTTAATTTAGGTTGGCTTTTGGCTTTACCTTCACGGTTATAAAGGCAGACTCCCCTGAGTGTCCTGCCCTGGTGATTCTCAGAGACACCACTCCCATGTTTTCACACACCTCATATTCAGTCTGTAGCATTTCAATTCGAGACCACCGTAGCTCCAGCCTGTGGGAGAGAAGGAATGTGAGTGTAGAGCTAAGCCACCTGGCTAGCTACCCCCAGCCCCTGCTGCTCAGAGGCTGTGTGACAATCCTTCTCTCCAGACTGCTGATTTAGCCAATACACATACTGAGTCTCCAAATCAACACATTTATGTGATTTAACTGATTAGGAAGAGGCAGGTAATAAGTCTTCCAGACCAGCCCTGATCTACCCTAAAACACACTTGAGCCTTGTTTCATGGCCAGAGTGATTCTGCAGTAACTTTGAGAAGACCAGTTTGTCCATAACAATAATAGGCCAAGAGAAGTTTATCACTGTTTATCCTGGTTCCCTTTAGCCTTGCAATTTTATTATACTCTCACTCCCCAGTCTTTTCTCAGCAATATCCTCCTTTCCACCTGTGGGAATACAGCGAGAAAGCAGGAATCAACGTACTACTGAACTCATTACAGAATTAGATGTGCTAAATTTAGTGGGCCACAAGACCTGGCAAGTCGAGGCAGGACCCTGAAGGAAGGAAGAGATAAGGGTGTTCTTGGTATGCAAGACAGTACAGGCCTGTGCAAATCTGTGTTAGCTCATGGTCAAGCAATGTTACTAGGAAACATTGATATGGTTGTTATGTTATTGCTTAAGCAAGTAGTTATTTTTGGCTCATGCTTGAAACGTGTATAAATCAGCAGTGTGTTCAATAAAATCAGCTTCATTGATGCAAACCACGGAGACCCCGTCTCTTTGATCACCCAACATCCACCCATCTACCTTCATCTATCCTCTAACTCTCCTCCTGTAGGATACAGAATATGCTCTAGGACTTTTCAGCCTCTATGCAAGGGCCTTCTCTCCTCCCCTATCTTTAGTACTCTGCATACTTCGCTCTTCAACCTTTCCTCTCTATGATTCCAGGTGTCTTATGCACTGAATTTTAGAATTGTTTATAGAGCATGGAGGCAGCGTCCGAACCTCAGAAAAATGTGTGCTGCACAAAGTAGTCAATAAATATCTTTCCTTTTTTAAAGCTGTGATAAAAATTAGTGAGATAAAAATGTAAGAATCAGAGAGGGATGAATGAGAGTGCAAAGTGGGAAAATAAACTGAGCTATTTTACAATTTGAACTTTACTAAAACAAACTTCTAGGCATTTCACAGCTGACTAGCTCTATTCCCAGTGGAAGTTTCCTCCTGTTCTCCTCTATCCTTTGATGATAATTTTGTGGAAAACCCATTTAGAAGTTGACACGATAAATTTTTGCTAAGGAAGATGGATGTACCAGGTGTAGTCCAGCAGCATTCAAATAAAAGCTGGGACATAAACAATAGATCTTGTATTTTGAACCAGTGATCATTAGGTGATAAATTCTTTAAATAGAGAAAATATCTCACAAAATTTTAAATCCAGTATTAAAATACTATTTTTTCACTAAAAACCCCCTTGGTCTGCTTGTGGATATTTTCACTGTAATGCCTATTTTCTGGGGAAAAAAAAAAAAAAAAAGAGCTTATTCTTTGTTCTTTTCCTAAGGCTGTGCTATGTATTGCCATTAATTTACTTTCCCATGATAAGTAGCATCACATAATGGGGGTTTTAATATTGGTTCATCTGCAAGCCAGCACAGAGCAGCTGGACTGTCTATGCTCAGATGTGTTTGTGTATAGGGACATCTTTTGGCACAGCACATAACTGCCTAAACAGTGCCTCCAGCTCAGTTCAGTCCCTGTCCTCTCTGCAGCATTCAGGGAAGTGCTCTGCCCCTGGGTACAGCTCTCTTCTCCTCTTTCTTCACCGTGAGTCCTGGTTTGTGAGTAGCCACTTTAGCCCAGAAAAAGCATATTATTGGGGTTTTTTCTTTCTAGATTTCTTCGGATTAAATAAGTTGGTTGAACATTTATCCCTATTTTCAGAAATAAAAAGAAGCATTGTCTCTGCTGAAGAGCTAGTCACACTTTTGATTTTTATCATCAAAGCACAGTTCAGATGATACTCTAATTTTTCTTATTGTATGTCACAAGGAGATAGTGGATAGTGTGCCTGATACAGTATGCAGTGGATGACAAAGAAGATGCTGTATGCTCTCCACCCTACTTTCAGTGCTCTTTTGCAGAAATATATTGCTCATAGCTTTGTTGTTTGAGAACATCTCCTCAGTTGTAATCTCAAGTTTGTGAAAAATGCACTGCCAACAGCAGGGGCAAGAGTGACCTGCAGCTGCAGGACTGTGATCATGAGGCAGTAGTCCCATCCTTCAGCATCTCAGATCTCCAAATGCCCAACTTGCAAAATGGATTAAGTTTCCTGGTGAGGCCCAGAAGGCTCTTGAGAACAGTGACAGAGTCTAACCTGACCCCTAGAGCTCACCCCTTGTACTTCACCTTCCTGAGAGGAAGAAACCTTCTCTACTCTAACAGAAACAATGGCAGGTTGAGTTGTAGCTATGTCCATATCTGCATGGCTTCAAGCCCAGCACATTTTCATTTGCCCCAGGGAGTAGTGAGCACAGTACAGCACAGCTCTTATCACCAAGGCCTGGAGCTACCTTTGGGGTGCTGCGGAGTTTCCACTGGCATCTATCACTCGAAACTCCAAGTTGTCTGCATTCACTTCTCGTGATTGGTTGATGACATAAAGTATGATTTTGCTGTTTAAATCCTTTTGGCTAAATCCTTCCTGAATAAATCCACCTATGAAAGACAAGTAATATGCAGGTGATCCAAATGCCTGCTAATAAGAACCATGTAGTTCATATAGACTCTTTTCAGCTTTTTGTTTCATTGAGAATCTGAACTTAGGGAAATGTGGGTTGATAGCTAAACAGCAACATCTGTTCATTATAAGCCTTTGCCAATTTCTTCACATGTAACCTGTTTTTCCAAAGGCCAAGTTCAATATTAATTTTTTTTTTCTTGATAGAAATAAAAAATTTCTGAACAGCAGCTATGAAAAAATATCTCAAATGCTTTGACGATTCATAACAAACTTAAGACTCCAGTTTCATTGGAAAAGTTTTGTTACTACAGTCAAACTTTGCCCAAAGTTTGCTAAGAAATTTTGATTCTCTCTATCAACCAAACATTAGCAGGGTAGGGATTGAAATCTGGGATGGTATGGCCCAAAATAGAGATTATAAAAGAAATCACCTGTTGTTGTATTTTCCAGGTAACCATAATGAGGACCTCGTAAAATCTTAAAAATTATTTTTTCATCTTCTGTATTGGGGTCAAATGCCCTCAGGGACCTGGCAGTAATATAGATCCCATAATTGCCGTTCTTCAGCAGTTCCACATCGGAAAAGCAATGGAGATTAATAATTTTTGGTGCCATTTTGTCCAGATGATCCACCTAAATCAAAGTCAGACATTCATTTTACAGCATGAGGATATTCGCTGTCCTGCTTTCATTAAAAGAAGATGGCAATAGCCACTTTGGCTCACAATGTGCTGCAGAGCCCTGAGTTCCAGTTAAGTTGTACTTCCCATGAGAAGTTTCCAGGCCCAAACTGCCCATCACTTGCCACATGCAGCAGGGTATAGTACACTCTGGGGAGTGCAACACAAATTCTATGTATCTCTGCCCTGATGTCTCATATTCCCCATAGTCCTCATTTTTTATGTCATTTTCGTCACAGCAATAGATAACTGCAGCAAAGGTTTGCCACCTGTGTTCTATAATAACGTCACCTTTAACAAATTCTGATGAATCTTCTATCATTCCACAATGGTTGTTGCTGTTCCTCTATCTAACCCTCTTCAGAAATAGCATCCCTCACTCATCAAATAACTTGAAATTTTGTTATCATATTATCAGGAAATATTAACAGCCTCTTCATTAGTACCATGGTTTTGAAACACAGAATTTGGACGCATAACACAACCAGGCATACTTTGTGTACTGAAACATTACACATAGATACATACAAAAATATCACAGCAAACATATCTGAGCCTATGATGAAGTATGAAGGACTTGAAAACAGGGGAAATGGGAAGTGAACAGAAAGATTCTAGCAAAGAAAGAAGAATCAGAATCATCTTACAGAGACTCTCAGAGAGAAGACAGGATGTCTAGGTGGGGAAGGAAAGTGGCTATAATTCAAGATTCCTGTGACATGAAGATCAGCAGTCATACTCACACCCCCATACGTGCAAATCACAGGGTCAGGCAACAAGTGGGAAAGCAGAGAAGGAGAAAGTTACATCCTTTCCATAGCTGAGATTCCTATGTAAAATTTTTAGCATGCAGGTATTAAGTACATAAGTATTTACTTGCTTATCTTTTTGCATTTTGGCAAGTAGTTAATTCCCCGGGTTAATTACACATTGAACACAGAAAGCAACGTTTTAGCTGGACAGTTAAATCAGAGACTACAGCAAGTACCAGCTGTCATCAAAACTGCTACATTTTTGATCTTATCATGCTATTTATCTCTCTTTAGTAGGCCTGTGGTCACACTTGCCTGAATGGTGAATGCCACTGGCTCGCTCTGTACCCTCCCATTCACGATGAAGCCTTGGTTAGTCCTATCTGTGGCAACAAATGTGAATCTGTCAGTCTGGGAATTCCCACCTCCATGCTTGTATGCAACATCCCTGTTGTCCACATTTTGCTGTGTGAAGTTGTGGTGCAGAAGCACAGCCCCATGGTAATAGAGATGACCATACTGGGGGAACTGAGACAACAGGAAGGTAAGGTTTTCTTTTGCAGTGTCTGGGTCTGAGAGCTGCAGTACATCAGGAGTAAGAATTGCCATAGCTCCTTCTGTCAGTCTTAATCCCATGTTCCTAGATAGAGTGGGCAAAGCCTGGTCAGCTGCCTCCAAGGCAATCTTGAATGTCCCATGCATAGTCCTTAGTCCATTGCTGATGATGAATCTGGCAAAGAGAGGCAAGGCAGTCTTCAGCATCTTGATTCACCATGTACTGAAATGAAATGATAATGCAGACCTTTACTACAGGACTTGCTCTGTGTTGATACCGCAAATGTAGAAGAGTTGGGTGGAGCACAAACTTAGTGGAGTGGATATAAAACGCAAAAACATGGAAGCAGACACCCAGGGGTATGATAGGAGTTAAAATGCACTGGCAGGGATTAAGCTGATGCCAGAGGAAAGGCCATGAAGACCAACAGTCATAACAGAGCTGATCTAGTCTTCTAGCTGAGATACAGGTGGAGGAGACCTTAAAGGAAAGGCTGCCTGAGAGGCTTATTGTAGCTTCCGGCATAAATATTTTACACATCCTTAAAACGTATTTTCACTTTGTTACTTGGCAGAAACACCTACAGCTTACAGAAGGAGGTATGTGAAGTGCATGACCTGCCTGGTTTGGTTTGGGTTGGGATTTTTTCTGTTACAAATCTTTTCTACTCAATGCCACCTAAACTATCTGAAAAGCCAAACTGGAGAACGATTTAGCCTTATCTCACTTTATGGGTTTGTTTAAGAACTAACTGTATCTTTAAATTTTCATATATTCAGAGGAACTGATTTATGTTTCTTCACAAAAGTCAAGTAAAGTTTCACTGAAATATGAAGATATTGTGAACAACTGTACAAATTGTATACAGTAATGTTAAAAACATAGATATCCATAGCATAAACTTATCAAAGGTTCGTATCTGCACAATTCTTCTTCCATGCTGGGAATTTCTACCAACAGCCACAAAGAGTCTTGGAGTTCTTTCTCAAGAAGTGATGTTCCCTTAGATACACTAAAGATTTGATTATTCACTACAGATAGATTTCCCTTTCAAAACTAAGAGAAAGGTGCCCAAGGCTCTGGAAAAAATCTGTTGGAAGTTCTGTTGTTTTTGACGGGGATACAATTAATTTTCTTCATAGTCACTCATATGGGGCTGTGTTTTTGATTTGTGCTGTAAATTGTGTTGATAACAGGGATGCTTTGGTTTTGTAACTGCTGAGCAGTGCTTACACAGGATCAAGACTTTTTTTGCCTCTCACATTGCACCACCAGTGATTGGGCTGGGAGTGCATAAGGAGTTTGGAGGGCACACTAGCAGGACAGCTGACCCTAGCTGACCTGAAGGATATCCCAGACCATCTGGTGTCATGCTCAGTGTCTAGAGCTGGGAAAGAAGAAGGAGGGAGGGAGAGACATTTGGAGTGGTGTCATTTGTCTTCCCAAGTCACTGTTGTGCATGGTGGAACTATGCTTTCCTGGGGATGGCTGAACACCTGCCTGCCCACAAGAAGCAGTGGATGAATTCTTTGTTTTGCTTTGTTGTGTGCACAGCTTTAGCTTTACCTATTAAACTGCCTCTATCTCAACCCATGAGTTTTCTCACTTTTACTTTTCCAATTCTCTCCTCAGTCCTACCAGGTGGGGAGGGAGTGAGCAGCTGCCTGGTGCTTAGTTGCCAGCTGCAGTTAAACCATGACAGAAGCCTACCAGCTGGGTATGGGCTTTTGCCATAAGAGCAACAGCATGGTCTGCAGGATTTTATTATTAAATTTAGTTGTGGAAAAAAAAGAAGGAGATAACCAATCTTCTAGCCTTTAAAATTCGTCTCAGATTTCTGAGACGAATGTATTTTCTTCTGAAATTAATTACCTGGAACACTTTCATGCTTGTAAAAAAGAAAACTTTTGAGGGTATATGAAACTAAAAATTGCTCTGAAAATGTCTTGCAATCCTTCATGTCCCATCAGCTTATAGCATGTGTGAATTACCTGTCTTTCTACATAAATTTCAGTGATCATGCTACACAGTACATGCAAAAATATTTTGTAAGTTGGTTTTCACAGAGTTATGTTCTACCTGAGTCAGAGCAGAGTCTGCTGTGCAAAGAAACTTTCTCTACTAGAGTGGGACAATTGTTTCAGACAGTATGAGGACCAGCCTAGTTGGCTGCTTTCCACCTAATACTCTTCTACCAGTGAAATGGAGACTGGCTGACATTTAGTGGATTATCTGTTTCCCCTTGGTCTCTTGACTGCAGGCCTTGAAGAAGTATTTTTAAAATTACAGGGTCAAAACCTAATGTATTCCTGTGTGACTTGAGTGTGAGTGACCTTCAGTAGGTCATGGAGCAGTTTACTGTGCCACACAGACTGTCCATCTAAAACTCCTCATTGCCTTCACCAATACCAGATGATTAGAGCTTGATCACTTGTAAACTGGCAGTATGCCATGAAACAGATGGGAATGAGCATAGGCAGACCAGGGACTATGTAGCAGTTAGAAATATGTTTACTGAGTATGGTATTCCCAGCTGGGAACCTAGAGACATCTGTCTACGTTGACCTAATGCTATTGTACCAATGGCAAAAGGGTTCTGCTATTTGTAAGCAATCTGAAATGAAATACAGAACTAGAATAATGATGATAAATACTGTGTTAGGAGTAAAAAGGGTAAAGCACCTTCAGTCAAGACCTTAACCTTCTCTTAGAAGGCCTGGAGGATTGCAGCAGAAGTGACTTTTTTCTCATTCTTTTGATTGCTGTAAAAACATTTGGACTATGTCACAAACAACATTTAGTGAAAGACTTAGGTAATTCAGTTCATGAAACTGAAGACTCATCCAGCCTTCTCCAGAATACTATACAGGAACAAAGGTCCTGCATGTATACATCAGACTGAAATTTACCATGAATTTCATTCACTGCTCAGTTTCACAGATGATGAAATTGCCTCTGTCCAAGATGTCCTTCTTTCTGCATTTTGGGAGATTTTGGTTGTTTATTTCTGGTTTATGTCTGCTTTGCAATTTCCTCAGGATTGGAGAGCAGAAAATATTCTCACTCTGATGAAATTTAGAGTACAATTAATTCCCAGGCAAAGTTTGGAGGACATGATGCATGGTTTGATTTCACAACTACCAACATTTCATGCTTTCTGCAGTTTGATGGCAATGGAGTTGGCGATAGGACCTACCATCTGTCATGGCATTTAAAAGATAAAAATGGAATCATAAATAGTGCCAACTCATTACAAAATCGAGCCAGCATGTCAAAATGGAGGACATTAGCATGTTCTTTTAGTATCCTGCTGCCAGCATCTGATGTCAGGTCACTAATCACTTGAAGTCATCTGTCCAAACAAGTACTGCCAAATCTTTCTTCCAGACCAACAGAACCAAACAATACAGGTAAATTTATGTCTGAAGGATGTGCTTTAGTGGGAAGTAAAAATCTGGTCAGTTAATTCCTCCTCCTCCCACAATTACCCATATAATTAATTCCTTGTTGAAATAATTATACTATTCTGCCAGAATACTTATATGTCTACACAAAACCAAATTATTTTCCAAATTATAACATCAGGGAACATAATTATTGGGATTAAAATAGTTATCCAAAATCAGTATTTATTAAAGCATCATAACCTTACTTTTATAGGGCTGACTTTCTGGTTTGGTTCTTAGCCATTGGCCTAAACAGAAAACATCGGGTTTATCCACTTTTGCAATGTACATAGAATTGTTTGATCTGATTTTGTTAGAATATGAAAGTCATACTGACACAAGCCACTGTACTATGGTGCCCAAACTAGGGCTAGTATAAGCTAATTCTAGTTTTGGTGAAAGTGTTTCACAACTAAGAAACTTAAAACTGCGGAATATTTGTTCACTTTTTCTGTAGTGAGTACAAGTGAATCAGACAAATCTCCTGACTAGAATTTCCACCACACTGAATGCAGTGGAAGAGATAGTTAAAAATGTTTCATCTGAGGAAAGTTTCAGAATAACTTTTGGGGTACACTCTAGACAATGCTACCTGATCCAGTATCACAGGGAGATTTATTTGATGTCTCCATGCCCTACTTGCTTTACTTGTCTGCAAAAAACTTCTCAAACTGGATGATGTTCTTGACCTTCATCATGCCTCACTGGAAAAGCCATTCAGATTAGAATCTAGTCTAGGAGAGTGTAAAAAGGGGTCTTTTTCTGAATTGCGGCTCTTAGGAGCCAAATCTTTAATTTTTCTTTAAAAATGAAAAAATAATAAATCCCTAATTTTGAATTTTGCTGCTAGCCCATCTTCTGTCAAAAGCTGTTCTCAGAGAAAATTGCCAATATTAACAAAAAAGTAAGCATTCTTACATTTTCTTTGTTTTTGAGCTTTTTCTTTTCCCTAATTTTGATCTTTTACAAAACTGTCCACAAGACTTTGACCAGTACATCTGCTTTTTATCTGATGATAATTCATTGCACTATTCTACTTTATAACAAAGGAAAGTTCTTTTAAGAATAAAATGAATAAACAGTTTTAGCTGGAAAATTTCAGAAACAGGTGAAAATAATTATCATTAGGCTGCTGAGCTTGTAGGTAAGCCTATGGATTCACCCTAAAATTTCTAGTGTATACATAAATTTATGAGCTATGGTAGTGTCGAAATAGGTTAAGTGGATTGGTTTTCATTATATTCCAGAATATTTAGGGATTCGAAAAACCCACAATTAAATTAATATGATAAATTATAACAGATAAGGAAGCTATTATTTAATACCTGAATGGACCAGCTTTACCACATCCAGCTGCAGCAAGAAACCAAAGGAAAATTCCAGCAAGTATGTTCTCAGTCCTTCTCTCACTTAAATTTTAACAGCTGTGTATACCTGGGTGCTATAATAATGCTGAAGCTAGTATCATTGAGTAAATTTGTCTCTGGTTATGTTTTCAGCATCAATGAGAAAACACATTTATTACCAAAGCATTCCAAATTATATTTATTGCAGTAGAAACAGGTGTGCTATATAAACATTGGGAGTTCACACAGAGCCTCCAGGTCTTTTTAATATTTTCTTTTTAGTTTTTTGGGGTGTTTTGTGCTGTGTAGTGCAGATTTCTTAAATACCCCAAAAATTCAATGGGAGGAGCTTGTGGGGTGGAGTACTACTCCTTACCTGAATTTATCTTCACAAACGGCTGCCTTGGCTTTGTGAACATAGCAGACAATCTGTCGTGCTACATCCATTTGACTGAAGCTTGTAATGGGAGTGCCAGGATAGCTGACATACTCTATTTGTCCATATTGGGGCGGGGAAGTTATCACATAAAGGAGCTCCTCTGGCTTGTCAGTACCATCCAGTGCAAGGAGGACATCAGTTGTAATGTAGCTCTGATCTCCTTTTGGCACTCTAAGAAGTTTCATAAAAACAGAAATATCTCCTGCGGAGTAGACAAAACAACACTGAAATTGTCATATTGAACTGGATGATCTCTTCTGCATTGTTTAGTCACAGGAAAGCCATCACTGATAGAAAAAGTGTAAGACTTCAAAATTATAGAGAAATTCAGCTGCAGGGGGAAATGGGACGCTGAATAAATGAATCAATATGATTCCAACAGAAGCTGTTTATTGTTTACATTACATGCCAGGTATAGATTCTAGGTCTACTATCCACGTGGGCACGCATCTCTGGGTTGTCTGAGATGCTTCTTCATGAGGCAGGCACACATCTTTCAGGACATCCAATTGGTCAAGTGTCCATCCTCATGTTGTACTTCCCCTGTCTAGGGTTTACATTTTTTGCAGATATTTTCTCAGGCTCTCTTCTTATTTTTGATCATCTTGTTTTCTCAGTAACCTTGATGAATTCCTGAGAGCTCTAACAACAAAACTGCAGGTGGTTTGATAATATTATTCACAACCAATTTGGTTGGTGCATCAGAATGGCCTGTTATACAGATACATTGCTACATACAGCACTGAAGGGTCTTCAGGATATCTTTATTCTGACCTTGTGCTCAAAAGCAGGGTCAGCCATAAGATCAGTCATAGCCACATTTCTTGGGGCTTTTTCTTGTTGGAACCTGAAAACTATTGTTCTATTGGGACCAAAGATGAAGAGACCACTGCCTCTTTTGACACATCTTCCAATCTTGGCAGTGTCAGGTAAACATTTTTTTTCTAACAGAGATACAATAAAAAAAGAGAGACTGTAAGACTGTAAGGAATAACCTGGGAGGCTGAGCTGTTTCTGAACAATCTTTTTGCCTACCTTTTTATGTTCTTGCTGTTTTTCTGTGCTGATTTACTCAGACACAAGGCTAGTTTCAGAAAGATATTTTCAGGTCTATTTGCAAAGCAGCTGGGAGTCATGAGAGACAAGGTGCAACACATTGCATTCGGCAGAGCCTTTTCAAATCCCAGTACCTGACCAACAGTGAAATCCAAGCAGTCAGACTTACAGGATCTGCAGGGACACTGGCCATGGCCTATATAGTGCTAAGGAAAGGATCAGAACATATACTCAAATATCTTGGTTTCAGGAACCATATAGGCACTGTAAAACATCAAGTTTAGTGGATCTTTACCCTTTTCCAAGTCCTTGATATTTATGTAGAAGTCCAAAGCTGGGGATCTGTTGTACCCATCCCAGAGGTAAAATGTGAAGCTGTCTTTTTTCTTGGACTCCACAGTTCTTGTGTGGACATATCTCACCAGGTTCATATCCACCTCTTCCTGGGTGCACTTCATTCCAGTTTGGAGAGTTATCCATTCTTGTCCTACCTAAAAAGCATAAGCATCCTTTATTAACTGATAATCACCCACACAGTTAAATGTATGGGTTTGGTTTTTTTCCCTTGTAGTTATATAGACTGCTAGTGGCAGCTACCTGGCTTTTCTTCTACAGGCTCTTTCCTTATAGTATGTTTTGAAGGGCAGCAAATAACTTGAGCTTTTTTCCAGCAAATATAAGGCTGGAGAAGATACAATGATCATTAATAAAATAGAATAATATGGAGTTTAGCCACCTTTAATAAATTTCTTCATAAATTTTAATAAATTTCTTCATATTTCTCAATCAGACACCAAGATGAAAATTAAATAGTTTCTGACCCAGCTTATGTTTTCTATTTCTTAATTTCACAAATCTGCTCTTGGTTCTATCTGAAAACATAGCTAAAACAGTATCAGAAATAACTTCATGAAAGCACAGAAATTTAGAGCCCCAGAGGTCCTCAACTGCAAAAACAAAAACAAAAATGAAACAAAAACAAACAACAAACAAACAAACACCTCACACCAAAAACCCCACCACAACAACAATGGATCACACCATAAAATTTCTTACTTTTCTGAAGATGGCCTAGTATACTCTAAATTAGACTGATTCATGAAGCTGACATTTAGCAGCAGTAACAGCATCACTAGATTTAGAACAAAGGTTATCAAGGACAGAGAGCTAAGGTGTATATATATGTACCCTTATATGTTCAAACTGACAGACAGTCAGAAGCTGTCTCTTTCCTCAGACTTAATTCAAAAGTCTCATGTGATCCACAGATTGAAGTTGAGATCCCACATCAAAATGCTTTCCAAGATCACAAGTTTTAGAAACAGAATTTTATTTCTATCCCATATGCATGCTATTTAAAAGAGGCACTTTTTTCTGTCTTTCGTCAGCAGATTATCATCTCATCTTCCAATTCTAATCATATTTTTTGCCATTTGGCTTGTTATATCCTTTCCATCATCTTCCTTTTACCTTCTTCCTCCCATGTTTCTCTTCTGGTTGATGAGATATTACTCATTTTTTCACATGCAACTCCTCCCATGCTTTCTGAACCCTGAAATAACAGAAGTAAAGGCACTTTCTCCCCCCCATTCTCCCCAAACTTGTGGGATGATTATCCCAGAACCTCTCTCAATTTTCACCTCAGATGATTTGCCATGTTTTTTACCTTCCATCTTCTCCTGTTCAGGACCTGGGTTTTAATGCCAAAGCCTCTGGGACAGCATCATTGTTTGACTCAAACTCGCCTTTAGCAATCAAACTGGCCAAGCTGTCTACTTCAAAATATGACAGGCATTTGGGAGAACAGAGAAATGAACTTCATTTTGCTGTAAGGGGAGAGAGTTCTTTGCATGCCTGCTCTTTATTGAAGTACAAAGACTAACCTTGAGCTGCAGCTGACCATTTTCTGGAAGTCTTTCAAATAAGTAGTAAATTCTCTCCCTGGGGGTATCTTTATCTTCTGCTGACAGAACAGCGCTAGAAATTATTTGAGTTTCACCTATGTTCACCTCTATATCGTTCTTCCTGAAAAAGTGAAAGTCATGCATTGATGCAATAAAAGGAACCTTTTCAACATGAAATTTCTCTGCCAGAAATACGGATTAACCAAATGCTGACAGAAATGACAGCTACAGAGAGAATAGAGGAAGGGTGCCTATGTTAGTTCAAAAGAGAAAAAAAAAAGTGAACAGAGCAGACGAGCTTCTCTTTACAGTGGAGAGAAACAACAAAGATACTAAAACAAACTTAGTTAACACATCCCTCTTATTCCCCTGGACCCTGTTCTGCTTACTTTCATACAATTTATAGGAAGAAGACAATGTAAACAGATACACTGCATTATTACTGCTAACATAGAGCAGAGCAATACTGGCTCTAATGAACTGATTGTTTATTTAGGAAATTACTGTCTTTCAAACTACTTGTCTTCAAGGCTCACCTTTATCTATAAGAGACACAACCATATCTAACTGGTTTCTTTATGCTCTTTCTAGCACCCACATCTCATTTCGGGAAGAATCTCTCAGAAGGAATGTGTAAAGCCTTTACATTCCCCACGGGCACTCTCTGCTACAGGATGCAATCCAAGAGGTGACAGATTGAGGTTTTGGCAATCACTGTGAATAAGAGGAACAGTTTGCCAGCCAAAAACATCCCACCACAGGTTCTTCAGTCTGTTGACCATAACTAATGGAGATCAAAGCTGAAAACCCCTGAGGTGGAAAGTGACCCAAGGTGAAAAGGTTAAGAAAAGCTTACAGGTACTGCCCAATATTCACCTGTAAAACACTGCACTAGCATAAGAAACTTTGTACCCTACAGTGAAGGTAAAGTGACTAAATGTGGCAGCGAAATCACCTCAGTGCCAAACGGAATATTTTCTCAAAGCACTACTGTTTAAATACTGGCAGCATACCTTATCTCAGTGGAGGACTAATAGGCAAGAGGCAGTAACTTCTTATAAAGGAATAGCTATTTTGGGAGTAGATGTCATAATCTATGCTGTTCACAGGAATGGCAAGTGGTGAAACCTAACATTCCCAGAAAAGGAAGCAATAGTTTCTGGATCTAGCTGGGGAAAGTTAAAAACACTTGACTTCTTGCATTCATCATCTCCTTTTGGAGAGAGAGGGTGGAAAATGGTAGACCAAGCTATAGGATGTGAAGAACAAATAGGCAGTTATCAGTAATTATCTGCACATGATAAATGCATGCATAAATTATACTCTTTATTCTAACTGAATATTGACATTCTCACATGTTAGATTTATGTGATCACTGAAAATCTTTTCACTAAGAAACTAACATTTGTTATTGCAGGAAGCTCTACCAGGTGAAAAAATAACATTAAAAATTCTTTGCAATGGAAAATGTAACTCTAATCTGAAAGCAGACCAAATACCCTGAGGGATCAGAAATTCCCTCCTTAGTGGCAATCTGCTTAACAGGTTGTAAGTCTGAAATGCAAACTTTAGAGGTTCAGAGCTATACCCACAAAACCTTTGGACTCTTAGCTTCCCATCTGCCTGTCTGGGGCTGGAAAACAGTCACAAGTATGGAGGTCCTGATGCTCTGTGACAAGTCATCAACTGGAAATCCCAGGGTGATGAGCTCCTGTTTAAAATGTCCAGGAGGTTTGGCTCTCTTGCAGCCAGATGCCTGTCTATAAATGGTCTGCCGGGCAATTTCTGATCATGTCCAATTCATTTATGACTCCTAGCTTTGGAGTGTAAGGAAAGTTAGTGTGTGCTTTTGGAGCAGTTGAATTATGGCAGAGAAAAAGAGTTTTAGAATATAAAAGAAGATAATTATACTTTGAGAGCCCTTCCTCTGCTTCAGGCTTGTGATCAGACCTTTGGCATGGATCCTCTCATGCCAAAATCCAAAGCTCCTTTCAGAGAGATGTTTTAGGCAGGTGTTTGTCTAAGGGAAGGGAAAAACAGTACCATGGTAGGCAGTGTTCAGCAGAGGTGCAACACCTGGCAAAGACCTTGAAGCAACTTGTGAAAGAAACAACGAACGTATTTCCCCACATTCTTTTATTTTTCCTCTATTTGCTCAATATAGAGCAACACTAAGCGTGCTCTTCTTTCAGTAAAAAAAAAAAAAAAAATTGTTAAATAAACGATAGAGATCTGCATAGAAACATGTTTACTGACATTAGTCTGTTACTAATTATGGTTTCCTCTTTGCCTCAGACACAAAAGACATAGTTCAGTGGTGGACGTGATGGGATGCTAGGTTGATGGTTGGACTTGATTATCTTAAAGGCCTTTTCCAACCTTAATAATGGTATGATTCTATGATTTGGTGTTTTGTTCACTTTTCCATCATTTTGTCTGAACACATCATCCCACTGTCAGAAACAGGAACAAATTACTTACTTGCTAAGCACTGGTTTCTCATCATTAACTGGAATGACCTTTACTGAAATTGTTCTGAGGACTTTATGTTTTCCGTCTGATAGCTGAATTTTAAAGCTGTCAATGAGGTTTTCAGAGTTGTCATGCATATACATCAGCTTCATTCCTATGTGAAGCAGGAAAGGGGAGAAAAATAAGAGAGAAAGAGAGGGAGAGGGAAAATGGGTGAGAGAAGTGGAAAGAACAACTTCATCTGACTTCTGCAAAATCCCTCTTGTCATTTCATTCTGCTTCAATCACCTTTCTTCCATCTCCCCTCCCCGTAAGCTAGGGTAACAATAAACTCGCCTTAGCTACCAGAAGGTGAGTTTGATGAGCCACTGCTGTTCAGTGATTTAACAACATACTATTGACTCAATGTGATCAGCCTGACCTAAGCAAAAAAGGGATCTCTGTCAATCTGAAAAAGATACATTTCTTCTCCTCTACTTATTCTAAATCACTTTGATGGGAACCATTGAGAGGATGAGACTGCCAGGCAATACTTTCCTGTGCTCTAAATAGTCCTCAGGGAACTTTGAAGAGGCCTTTGGAAGGACAGCTGGGCTTGTATCTATGACCATGGACAATCGGAAGTTCTAGGCCAAAGGTGGCTCATTCAGCATTGTGGATAACAAAAGGAAAAAGCCAAGAAAGTCAAAACCAAGACTTGGGAAGGCAGAAGAATTTGGGGTGGACACCTGATATTTCTGGAGGTTCATATTAGACAGGCAGAGAGACAAAAAAATCTTTCCTTAGGTTTTGAGGGCTGAGCTGCAATTTGAGTGATAGTATTGTATTCATGCCCCTCTTTATACTGATAGATTCCATGTTTCACTAAATAGCCACAGTAGGGAGGAATCCACTATATTCCTTGCAGTGTTAAATACACTTTTTCATTACATGTATTTGAAATAGATTTACTGCTTTAAAGCAGGCTGACTGATCACGCTAAACTGCGGGGTCCCACTCGGTACCTTTATTGCTAGACATATGGTATATTGCAGCCTTTCAATGTCTAAAGAAGGTTCATAGGAAAGATACAGAGAGACTTCTTACCAATGTCTGTAGTGACATAACAAGAGGCAGGAGTAAGTGTAGGTTGGACATAAGGACAAAACATTTTACAGTAAGTGTGGTGAGACACTGAAACAATTTGTCTAGAGTGGTTGTGGAAACTCAAAGTGTTGAAAGTCAAGTTTAATAAGGCTTTAGGCAATTTGGTCCAGTGCTAGCTGTGCCTGCCTATGGCAGAGAAGGTGAATTTGTTGACCCCTAAAAGTCGCTTGCTACCCAAAATGTTGTAGGATTCTGTAATACTTAAATATACTTAGCCCCATGATCAGTTATCCTGTTTTTAAATCAGTCTTGTTTGTGGAGTCCTCCCATTTTGAGAAGGTTGAAATCTGAGCTTATTCTCCTTGTGTTATCTCCTGCCTTGACCCAAACCATTACACTCCTCCCCTCTAATACCCTATGAAACCCATAACCCTGCCCCTGCTCGCCTGCCCAGTGTTCTCCTCCCTCCCCAGCTCGGGGAGGAAGTAAAAATGGATTCTCAAGCTTACTACAGAGACTTGTCTCGCCTGTTTCCTTGCCTGCGGCTGTACCTTCCTGGACACAATATTAACTGTAGCCACGCGCTTCTACACTTCTTGTCTCTCTATTCTAGGTGCTGTAAAACATTTACAAATCTGTTGGATGATGTTACATTATGTTACATTATTCCTTTTATTTTTTTTTTTCAGGACAGATGATTTTCCTACTCATATTACTACCCTTTTTAATACAGAAGTCTCTCAGAAGGATTTAATTGACAGTTTCTAAAATCAATAGACAAGAATAGCATTAAATAGACAACTTCCATTCCTAAACATTGCCTTGAAAATAAACATAAGGCAAGTGAATAAATAAATGATGAAGATTTATTTGGTATGCCACTTGCCTCATTAAAAGAATGAAAGACCTACCATTCCTCAGTTGCTCCATGGAAAAGTCATGAACGAGCAACCCATGGCTGTGGTGATCATAGTTAATTAACTCTTTATAGTGTAGGACATCACTGCCGTGAACACCATTTATAAGGAACCCGTATGAGGGCTTCTGCACAACCCCAAATACCAGAGGGTCTGGAGGCACATCCAGATCAACCGCGTTGATAACAGACAAATCCAGCTCTTTCATCTCCCCTTCTTGAACCTGAACATGAAAGAAAAAACATCCAATTCTTTTACGTAATAAGAAATAATAGAATTCTAGCTTGGTTTTTTGAGTAGGGTATTTTTGTGTACAAGTGTTTCACTTGATAAATCCATTCCTTACCCAGTAGCTTTTTAATGAATTACTGATTTCAACCAGTTTAAGAGACACGGAGAAAGTGAATAGTCACAGTGATGAAGAGAGAAGTTGAGATAAGGAGTTCATATTTGCCCAAATTAATAGAAAATACATTCTGTAAGTCAAGGCCAAATCTAGTGCTCAGAAATGCACACAGGAGAAAGTCTTTAAATACATAAAATTATCTAAGAATATGGATGCATATAAAATTATACATCCAATTTTACTTCACAGTAAAAGTAAGCTTACACTCTGTGCTCACAGAGTTATTTATGTTAAAAACAATCTACTGACAGGGGAGAAGCTATGCCAGAAATATAAAAAAATACTCTATTAAAAAATGTGAAAGCCCTTGAGAATGCAGAAGAAGCCTAAAGATCTCTCTGCTTTCTAGATGACTTATTTGTTTAAAGATTTGACCTTCTTTTTACATAATTGCAAATTTCCAAGAGCTATGCCCTGCTCCTATGCCACTGAAGATGTCTTATATGTTTACATGAGATTTCACTGGAATGTTTCCTGAAGTAGGTTGAACTACACCAAGTGAGGGAAATATGCAAAGGAAGAGGTATCAGGACAGTGTTCTTATTTCTGTTAGGGTGGTTTCTGGTCAAAGTAGTTCTATGACAGGCCTTTTGCTTATTTTCTTACAGTAATATTCCTGGCTATGAATTCTGGAACTTCATCATTGGTTGAGCTGATTTGCACAAAAAATGGAGTCTCTGCTGAGCGATGCAAACCATCAGTGACATAAAGTACAAACTTGTCTTCTGTTGGCTCTGTTCTCAAGTGCCTGGCTTGAACGTAGTTTATATTCATGGCTTTCAGGTGCTTCAGCTGAAAAGAGCCTACAGATTTTAAAGGGAAATGAGTTAGCACGGTATTTTCATGCTTTCTAGTCTTATCCCTCATTAAAAAAATTGAAACTGTGTCTTTTTTCCAAAGAATAAATAACTTATATTTTTAAAATTCTCTGTCTTTTTTTTTTTTTTTAATTTTAAGAGTTACATTACACATGTTACTGCAGGACACAAGCCCTTTTTCCCCAAAAAATGCACCATTCTGCTTCAGGTGGTACTCTGAGGCTTCTCACTTTTCAGTTCAGACTGCAAAACTGAGCCCACATAAAATCAACTCAAATAATATAGGAAAAAATCAGAGGTCCCAGCTTCCCTCGTAGTGCTATGTTAATCACTGAACTTGATTTTTTTTCCAAGCTAAATGATTCTATGGTGGTATTATTCTTATTACACTTTATTTGACTGTCAGACCACAAAAATGAGAACTTAAAGACTCAATGATTGCAGGTTTCCAGCTGAAGATGCTGGTAAAAGCTGGTAGCATTACAAAGCATGTCACAATCTGTTCTCCTGAAGGTGAAACTGTCTTACACAATTTGAAAGTAGACGGGGGAAGTCACCATCTAAGTCAAACACCATCTCTATCACTTTTGTAACTTTGCCCAGGAAACTAATGTGGGACCCAGGCTATTGTATTTAATTGACAGAAGTGCAGGTGAAGGGATGGTGGAGCTTTTCATGAGGGGCTGAAGAGGAGGGTAGGGAGAGCAGATTAATGTCTCATGTCATGACTTCTAATAGATCTCAGCTGGATTCAAAAACAAGGATTGCCTTGTTTAACTCAAGGACCAAGTTTTCACATTTGCAGGGCTTCAGTCTCCTACTATAAAGTCCCACTGCTGTTCAATTGCCAGCACCTGAGTTCCTCAATACAGCCGTATTAACGCCCATACCTGTACCACACCAGAACCCACTGCAGAGCCTTCCACAAGCCCTTCAGAGTTAATCTACTTGGTTGTCATAACCTGTTAATACTCACCTATGCTTATTCCAATGTTGCTCTTCTCAAACCCAGGAGAAGGCAATATATTTTCAATGTAACCAAACTGGGGAGGAGAAACCAGCACAAACTCTAAGTCATCTGCAGTAGTGTCAGGGTCAGTGGCAAACAAATGACTGGTAGTAAGGGCCGCTGAGGAGCCCTCCTCCACCACAAAGCTTGCACCTGTGCACAAAAACCAGGTTAAGCATTATTGGTCATGAGCTCATTTTACTGTTCTTTGTGTTAACAAGAATGGAAGTAATAACTAATGGGGGGGAAATAGAAAAAATACTGAGTTACTGAAGGGTTTTGTTTTAACATTTTCTTCTCTGCTTTCACCAACATCTCTGC
Organism: Sylvia atricapilla; assembly: GCF_009819655.1. Lineage (NCBI taxonomy): Eukaryota > Metazoa > Chordata > Aves > Passeriformes > Sylviidae > Sylvia > Sylvia atricapilla. Next base: position 56,802,018 of record NC_089174.1, on the reverse strand, counting down.
TTTTGCCATCACTGAAGTAGAGAAGAAGGGGATAATGAAATTATTTTACTGGTTAAGTTATTAGGTAAGGTTTATATACTGCTCAAAAACAGTTGCTACCTCTGTTTGTCAGAGCATTAATTACATGAGAGCTGTTAAGAATTGCTCATAATGAACAATTTTTCATGCATCACTGCCTCATTTCCCTGCTGGGACAATGCCTCATTTCCAGAACATTACTTGGGTGAGTGCCTGCAAATTACAAAACTACTCATACATATGCTTAAATATTCTCTGAGACACGTTACACATACCTGATATTTACAAATAAATAACATTGAAAGAAATAAGCATATGGAAAACATACTTTTAATATGTATACCACAGACTTCACTAAAAAGCCTAGGAAATTGACAGAAATTTCACACAATGGGCTGCAGTTGGACTAGATGTACATTACCAACTCTATTTCCATTTTAACTGAGTTTGTTATATTCTGAAGAGTACTTGTGAAAATGTGGCTTCACACCTATTAATGTATAGCTTTTGTCTTTATTTGCTAACAAAAATAAATATAAATAATATTGGTAGCAATGATTCTGTAACTTCATGTAAGGCCTAAATTTCTGTTTTATACTCTACACACAAAGGTACATAAATATCTCTGTTTATCTTTATGCTTTTGCTCTGCACAAACCTGACACCTGTTGAGCCATAAATTCAGTTCAGGGACAAGATATTGATCACTTTTACCTAGACAGAGCTTACATATGCAGCAATTAGCATGTAGACATGGTGGGGAGCAGATCTGAGCACTGTCATCTCTAATCACATGCTTTAAACATGCAGCTGAAGAGCAACAAGCACATACTTGTGCTGGCAGATTGGGTGTTTGCACTGTACAAGCAAAGGAAAATAAAATGGATGGAAATTCTGATCCAAAACTTTTGTACGCTGATCTCAACTAACTACTGCTAATACTAAAAATTGAACAACCAAAAAATCCACCCTGAGTCTTTAGCCATTACAGTACTGTATAGTCCACTTTGTGCTGCTATAGGGAGAGGAAGCTTTCACCAGTTGCAATTGATGGGGGCTGATTGTCCACTGGGAGCACAGTGATGTTAAGGTCGTAGACAGGAAATGGGTCATCACGTGAGACTTGAGAAGGAGGTCCATTATGACAGCAGTCTTTCACATCTAGGCCAGCCTCACCATCAGAGACAATCAAGGTCAAGACCTCAATGGAAGGAGTCAGGCCAATCTCACCACCTGGGAAAAAAACATTACAGTTCAGAAGAAGTGATTTACCAAAACTTCAGGAAGACTAATTTTTATCCTGCAAGGACTGTCTTCAGTATCAAGTTAGAGCAAAAAGAAAGCAGCAGCAAAATTACTGGAATTCTTAATTCTGGCTGTTGTTTGGTAAGAGATTTGGTTTGTTATTTATAATTGATTTTAACCAGCTCACTTCTATGATATTACAGGAGGGTATAGAAAAGAGTCTTAGTACTGTTATAGTAATTATAATGTTATAATTGCTATGTTATGGTATACTATTATATTTTAATAAAATGGCTAATGGTCCTTAAGGTTCTGTTGTTTGCGTACTAATGTATGTACAAAATGTATATTGTGTAGAAAAAGTGCTTTTTTTCGGTACTCATTCTCAAGAAATGTAGGAAAACTTTTCTTTTATATATATGTTCCTCTATGAAAAATGGAACATATGCTCTTACAAAATAAAACTTTTCAATATAGTGAGTAATACATGTATTCTTATATGCATCTTATCCTTTCAAAATGGACTACAACAGGGACTGTACATTACCTCTGTACTTTATTACTGTGCTGTATACTATTCGTATATGAAATCACATTTGATATGTGGGCTGATACAGGAATGGGAACTGCCACCCCTTGCAAGAAGCATCTGTGCGTCAGAATATTCCAGCTGTCAGGACTTCTGGCAGCCTGTGTCTTGCATTGCTACAGATATTATTAATAAGCAGCCTGCAAAGGAAAAGCAGTGACTCCCAAACTCTCTTGTGGTACCTACTGACAGCACATTTAATGTTAGAAATATAGAAATAAAAACGCCATACACTCCTGAAGATGAAACTTCATTGCCGCTACAAACTATTGTCATTGAAATACAGTTTATATTTTTAGAATGCAGAAGAAAAGTTTGTGGTTGGTGGCCACAATTAAGTACTCCCTTTTCAAATGCCAGCTATTCATTTTAGACAGTGCCAAGTTTGAAAATATCACATTTTATATTGCTTTGTGTTAGCATTCCCCATGCTAACACAAAATTACAGAATAATTAAAAAGAAAACCAGAACTTTTTTGGGGAAAAAAAGACTAAAGCTGTCATTCAGAGGTGTAGAAAGACAACCTCTTTAATCCCAATGAAGGGATAAATTTAAGTAAGAAATGGGGTTAACCAGCCCTTGATTTCTGCCAGTAATTGAAAAAAAAAAAAAAAAAAAAAAAAGAGAGAGAGAGAGAGAAGAAAGTACCAACAATAAAACTACAAAATAATGTCTTTTTAATGCTGTGTTTCTCATGAAGGAAGTCAGAACTTCCTTTATGTTGTGGTATGGAATGACTGTGAAATGTCCAGAGTAGATATCCTTCTAGATTGGAGATGCAAGCAAGAGGTACAAAAGGGTTTTTTTACTATCATGAAACACATCAAAATAATCTAGGTTGTACTTGACTTAAAAATAATTTTGTCCAAAAAGCCCAAGATATTTTGTAAGCAACTGTGAAAGTGTTCCTCCAGGATTATGATGTTTTTATGTACTTGTTCGAATATAATTTTCAGTTCAAGAAGGGATTGGAGAACATTTTAAAACATTTGGTAGTTGTCTATCATCAGCTCTCTCTTTTAAAACCACTTTAATTTTTTTGACTAGTCATAATACATGGTTTCTAAGAAGTTCCTACTGGAATTCTGCAAAGGCATGGATTCAGGTTAAGATGTTTTTTTACTAATACTTGTCTGACCATCTTTCAGTCTAATTCTGTCCTTTGCTCACTTACTAGTGTGCTTGTACGTGACTAAACCAGCAGTGACATCAGCCTGGGAGAAACGATCCACAGCAATGCCAGCTTTCCTCACTATCCCATGGCAGGGCTGGTGGACCAGCAGGAACATCAGTTCCGTGTCATTGCTGTCTGCGTCTGTGGCGTAAATGTACTCTGAGGAGAGGACAACTTCTGCACCCTCCAGGCAGTGGAGCTCAGGAACAAGGCCTGTTTGCATAACAGGTAGCTCATCATTCACAGGCAACACCTAATCAGGAAAATAATTTAAGATTTTCTTATTGTTCATTTCAGTGGAAGCCAGTTGTTTCAGTACACTGCTTTGCAGCTCAAACAGTGTGATGTCGATGTCAGAGTACAGTGAGCTTTCTCTATGAGCAGAAAGAAAACAGCTGAATTAAGAACAAATGAAATAAGTAAACTAAGCTAGATAATTATAGTTTAAGTACAAAGTGCAAGTCAAAGCTCCTCTAAAATTTGCCACATGAACCTGAAACTAGAGTTGAAATTGAGGCCTAACATATCCATTATCTTCCGGTTTCCAAGGTAATGCAGGACTTTCATAAGTCAAGCTTTGAACCATTTTCTTCCACACAGACAATTGGCCTCGGAAACATGCAGCACACTGACCTTGACCTGCAGGATGAACTCTACAAAATGGATGCCATCTGTGGCTGCAAAGAAAACATCATCAGTGAGAGTCTCAGAGCCATCATGATGATATCTGTGAAAAAAAGATAATAGAGCTACACAAATTTTTCACAGATAAAAAGAATCCATGCTTTCTGGTTATGCTCTACAATGCATATCCCTCCCAGTATAAAAAAGCTTCTCTCCATATAACAGCGTCCACCTAACACTGCTGATTCAGAATCAGAGACTCTCCAAAGGGCTTTTGGGGTTTCCTACAAGAAGAAGAGTAAAGTAAACCCCCCAAAGTAAACCATTCATCAGTCAGGAAAAAGGTTTCCCTAAGGCTTTGTCATCTACGTCCTGGCTGCTTGTGGGGTGTTTACCAAACACATATGTCATCACTGTGATAAGTGCCTACTTTCTAATAGATGGAAATAGAGCCAGGGAGCTCTAACTCTGCATGCATGTGTCGTGTCTTGCTCTTACCACAAACAAAGAAGCAAAATTTTCATCTCTACATTAATCAATGTTAACAAAAGTTTTCTTGTAAACTAACCAAGCTAAATAAACACACAGCTTCCTCAAAAGAAAAAAGCTGGTGACCAGTGCCTTCTTCACAGGAACTGCATGACTGAATACAGAATTTGTCTCCTTACTTGCTTGGGGCAGTGCTTTATAGAGAAACCTATCTAAAGCAGGCATGCTGACTCTCATTTCCTGGCAATACAACAGCTCATTTCATGGTGACATTGCAACCCCAAGGCTCAGCCAGCCATCTTGTCCTGGAGCTCATCTACCAGAGCTATGGTGAGCATTGCTAGCGTCTACACCCTGCACCACTTCAGGCTTTAGATCATTCAGCTGAGAGCCTCGGCCACCACAAAAGACAGCCACCACCTTCTAACCTGACTGCCAGGGTACGCAGGTCCTCAGAGGAAAGCCTGTCGCCTTCATTCATGGGACTGTCATCCCTCTCTACTACCCCGTGCTGAGGCTGCCTCTGCAGGAGCAGGAAGAGATGTTCTTGTTTCGTGTCTGCGTCAGAGATGAGAATATGTCCCTCCGTGATAGGGGTCATGCCACCCTCTTCCACTCTCAAATGGGTTGTAAAAACCTGCAGGGAGGAAAAATGCAGAGCTGTCTGTGCTGCTGCAGCCCTAAACATACATCAAACAGGGTTATTCTCATTTGCTCTGCTATAAGGATGTGTGATATCTTAAAAAATTGCCAAATGATACACTCTTTTCTGCTGTGAGAAAAAGCTAAGGAAATTACCAACGGTGGGCTATAACACATGCATCCTATTTCTCACCCTGTTCCTGGAGACTTCTGATCACCATAAGCAATAAGCAACACAAAATACAGGGATGCAGTTTTGCTAACCAAAATGCAACATACATGTTTCTGTACAGATATATAGATTCCAAAGGTAGCCCTCAGCTTAGCACAAAAAGTCACATTGCACACTTATCAGACTTTACCTTCTATCCCAATGAAAGTTGTGTGCAAAACTCTGAAACCCCTATCCCATGGAAAATTCATTTTTTGTCTCAGTAAAATCAGAACATTTCTCTGCATTTCTGTTTCTACCCAAAGCAATTTCCAAGTCCTTCCTTCTCTCTTTCACCACCACCCTACCGCTGGGGCTTGATTGTCCACAGGAAGAATTGTAATATTGAAGCAGATCCCATACAAAGTGCCTCCATGTTGATTGCTGACAGAAAAAATAAACTGGACTTGCTGAGGTTCAGGTCCGATGTCCTGCAGGGGTGGCATATAAGCAACTTTCATATAGTTCACAGCATGCTACAGAAAGAGAAAAGGGGTGCATGTAAGAGGAGATAATGGGAGTGTCCATAATCCATTATAGACTACCTATAATGACATTGAAGACCTTTACCATCCCCTGTTTAGGTGTTATCCAGCCATCAAAATAAATTTCAGAAATTTTGCATGTACTCTTTAGCTGCTAACCATACCTTGATTAAATGCATCTTTAGGTACAATTTGGTGGGTACAGGTTCAAGTACATAAACCTCTAGAAAAAGTACTGATGTGGTTTAGAAATGATGGCAGAGGTAATAGCCTGTGCTTCTTTATATATTCCTTTAAAAATGCTGGTTCAAGGACCTTTTCTAACTGTGACTTTAAAATAAACAATTAATAGAAGCTAACATCTCATATAGCAACAGAATTTTCCCTCATTAGTGTGAATAGTAACTGCATGTCCTGTGTTTCATGGTGAGGACAGGGCAGTGATAGGAACATAAAAATCTTGCATCCAGATACCCATATTAGGCACGCAGTTTAGGATGTGTAGGGTCAGAACTCTCATTATGGTACTGCAACTATCATTATGCAATTTTAACCATACAGCAGGATATAAAACAGGACACTTTAGTAATGCTTATTTGTCAAACTACAGAAGCATGAAAACTGAACTACAAAATCCTGAAAAATTTCTGTTCCGGCCTATTCCATCCTGTACTACATCTTCTGGTGAAGACACTAAGATGAAGCAGGAAATTGTTCAAAGTCTCATTTCTACATATTGCATACTTTTTCATTCCTCTTACATCATGTGAAGCCAAATTCAGCCTATCTAAGCAACTGTAGCCCCTCCTCGTTTTAGGACATTTGTGTTTATATAATTGCAAATCTGAAGCAGGACAGAAATTTGTTTTAAAATCTGATATTGGAATAGCAGAGTTTTGAGCTTCTTAAGCAGAGCTTGTGATAGTACTGCTCCTCAGTTTTCACTTCCTGTTTTCCTGTCAAATAAAAGCTGTACAGTTGTAACTTTTGAAATTTGTTTAGAACTCATTCTGGTATCAGGTAACATAACAAACCTGAGTAAATGACCGCAGTGCAAGAGCAGAAGGATCCTTGACCAATTTGGGGATAGTGTCCACCATAAACAGCTTCCCAGCATCTGAGTAGCTACACAAAAATATATGTGTCAGATCTTGGCTAGCAATACCAAAGAACAAGAAAAATACCCACATTGCCCTATCTTGCATTTCAAATTAGCTTCACACTTCCAACTGCATTGAAAAGAAGAACTTTCCTTTCATCCATCCTTGTTATCCATTTAAACATTACCAAAGACAACTGACACACACTTTTCAGAGTGATTGCAAAAAAAAAATCTCATAATTTATAAGCAAGCTCTGGAACTGCTGCAAATCTGTCTCTACACACCCCAGATACCATTTACACTACCTGCAAGTCTAGTCCATCACATTCTTATCACTTGTGCACCTGCATTTATCTTTAAGTAGAAAAATTAACTATTTCTAGTTACATGCATTTTATAAACTCTGAAATTAACCAGTTTTCAACAGGACAGCTTTCCAACGGCAGTAACTGGCAAACCGGATAACTGTGTGGGTATTTGACTGATTAGGGAAACAGCCTTCTCCCCTAAATACATAATGATCCCTTGCTGCTTGAGGTCAAAATTAAAAGTGTTGATCTTCAGCTTAAACCGCACAATGTCTGGATTTAAAACTTTTCATTTAGCAACTTGTTGCTGATGCTCTAATGAGATTACAGCAACAGTGATATACACTGCTACTACACCCATTCATTCCATACCTCCCTTGCTCCCATAACATGTTCTGCCTGTTTTCTGCTCCACATCTTCCTAGTCCACAACCAGGAGTGCCTGATACATATTCTGCAAAAAGCTGCACCACCTCCTATGCTCAGTCTGGGGCAGGCACAGATCAGCCCCATTCTAACACTTAGGAGAGGTGCTGTGATATGTGCTTGAGGTTATATGGGATCCCACTAGTCACTGTAAAATGGACATCAAACAAAAAGAAAGAAAATATTTCACAAGATTTCCTGCTTCTTATTTCTTTTTCGACTATGCATTACCTATATTTTGTTACTCTGTGTATTACTCTGTTGCTTCAGGCTCTAGCTTATCTTAACCACCAACAGCAGAGCTGCATACAGCTATTGGCACCTGCACTTCAACAGATGAAGAACTTGAGGCACAAGTTCTATGTTACTGCCACTGAAGCTGCTCCTCTTACATGGGTTACTCCCTTGTCCCATATGAAAGGTATGTCAGGTTGCACCTACCCACGGCTGCAAGAGAAAAATGGGGAAGAGGTTATGGTGTATGTGAGTTCCCTGTCCTGCTCTTCCACATCTGTGAAGTGGAGATGTTTCTTAGTTAGGTGAGAAATCTCAGTCTCCTTAACAACCAGATGACGGGTCACTCCTGGAGCTTCTCTGGGTAGCTGGTCATCCACAGGGATAATGTGAACCATCATCACCTGGAATTGGGGAGACAGTAGAACTGTCAGCCATTCCTTTCGGTAAGACAGTGTCACAAGCAGCTGTTATAGCAACACGCATTCAGAAGTGGATCACTGGACTATGAGATACAGGATGTGGCTGTCATGCCATATCATCATCACATGAGTAATGGAGGTATATAACAGTTAAAGGCAAAGATTTTGAATCTTAGAGGTGTCCTTTAAATGCAAAGTTAAATTCAGTACGTTGGACTCTCGTATGAAAAAAATAGTCTATTCTCAGATGACTTCGGGAGGGTTGTTTAATTTGTTTGTACTGTCTCCAAATATAATTTGTTTTCAACGTTTCATTTTACAGCATAGGAAGAAGCCTTTTTGATTAACTTGTCTCTATTCAGCCAGGGAGAGAATTACCTCGTTGAAAGCAAGAACAAGAACTAGCCCTGAAGAACACTGTGTGTGGTGATGACTGTCATCAGAAAAAGTCTCTACCAGTTTTATTTGAAAGCCTGTCAGCACATGTAAGATATCAGCCATTTGAAGAAAAATATCAGGATACTGCAAAGATGCTTCCATTTCATACCTGTGGCTCTGAGAGGTTTGGAGGGTCATGGCTATCACATAGCACAAACTCAAGGGAATCTTCAAATACTTCTCCTCCCAAATGATGGTAATAAATTATTCCATTAAATAGATCCCTCTGAAGAAAACTGTCGACAGGATACCCTGTCGAAATCAAGAATACATCTTCCATTGAACACCCCATGATTTTAATACTACATTAGAGCTGTGCAAGTAACTGCGAAAATATAATGTCCTCTTTTTCACCCAAACTAGAGCAAGTCCTTGAAATGTTCTCTCATTGTTTTCCACATTCTCCGAAGATCATCAACAACTTCTTTTCTGTGTCACTTAATCATTCAAAAAATGAAGAAACCCAGCAAACAAGCTGAAAGCCCTGTTCATAAGTCAGAAGAAAAATAGCAGGACTAGCAATCTCTACATAATAGCTGTTCTGGGTTGACCTGTCTCCTATCCCATATCCTGGATACATGGTTGTGTCTGGCAGCTGCCCCTCCCTCTCTGGCGGGGCCTGCTGGTTTTGCCGCTGGCTCGCTCCCTCCATCTCTCTCTATCGCTCTCTGCTGCTGCTGCGGCTGCTCCTGCTTCGCTTTCTGGCTTGGCTGCTTTGCTTGGCCTGCTGCTTTTTGCTGCTGTCTCTGTCTCTCTCTCTCTGTCTCTCTCTGTCTCTCTCTCTCTCTCTCTGTCTCTCTCTCTGTCTCTCTGTCTCTCTCTCTCACTCTCACTCTCACTCTCTCACTCTCTCTCTCACTCTCTGCCTGCTGCCTGCCCCTGCCGCTGGCTCTCGCTGCTTCTGTTTGGGTTTTTTCCTTCCTTCCCGCCGCAAGGTTTTGAACCGGCTCCGGACCTGACCTGACCTGAGAAGTTGGGGAAGTCCTGGGTCTGCAAGAGAAGCTGAGTACCCTCTCCCACAGTAATGCAATTCCTTTCCCACTTTTTCGTGTTGGGGACTGTTCTTTTTCATTGTCAATAAACCGGTTTTTTTCCACTTTTCCTCCAAGGTATTTTTCCTTCCCGAACCCAGGGCTGGGGGGGAAGGTGGTGGAGGTTTTGGTTTAGGGGACTCCTTTAGAGGTTCTTCCCTAATTTATTCCAAACCAGGACACTAGCACAGGAATTTCTGAGTTGTTACATGAATAGAAAGCTTTCTTATCATTTAGAATAATTAGCATCATGTATTAGCTCTGAATTTGTCACAGATCCTTGCAACTAACTCCTGACTAGCCCAATACATTTTCCAGAGTAAAGTAGTGGAAAAGAAAATGGACTCAGAATAGAAGAATTAAAGGATAAATTGTGTACACAGGAACATTGTCCTGGTGCAGAGACCAGCATTAATTAGTGATGGGGTTTTACGCTACAATGAAAGAAGTCCAAATTTGCCATTATTTGTCCTGAGCCAAAATAACACCTAACTGTAGCATTTACTGTATTTTTAAAAGGAAGGAACAAAGAAATGTGCTTTTGTGAGTATGCTTCTTTACCTATCAAGTTTGGTCCTGGTTTCTTCATGATTTCTCCAGCCTGTAATGGCTTGGTAATGTTGAATAGTATGTAGTCATCACTGGAATCCATGTCGGAAGCATGAAGCATGGAGCCCTGGATCAGGATCGTCTGTCCTTCATGAACTTCAATGACCACATTGCTGATCAGAAATGGAGGGCTATCATCTTTAGGAAGGATATTTATTGGAAATTTATGGCGAATACTGTGGATGCCATCAAAAATTCTAAATACCACGAAGTCCTTAGTAGAATCACTGTCATCATGATGATAGTGAACAACTCCAGCCTGAATGTCTGAGACAGTGAACATGAATCCTTTCCCTCCTGTCAAAACAGTGGGAGAAAACACAACAAATGTGTGTAGTTCAGCTCAGAAAAGCATCTTTCCACTAACATAAGGATTATTGAGGGAGAGAGATGAGCATATTGCTAATTAGAAAAATCAAGTAACTTCACCTACCAAAAATAAGCTTGTAAGAGTTTGAATGGCTAATAAGAATGCAAAATTTGCAACTGTGACAGCAGAGAAAATCTTCCAAATGTCACTAAAGATAACTGGAGACATCAAGAATTTTAACTGTGATTGTTTCCATTTTGATTTCAACCTCTACTTTCTTATCAAATCATTTTGCATGCATTTTTGGCATCGAAGAATATAGTATTTCTAATTAAAGATCAGGATTTCATCGCAAGTAAAACCTAATGATGTGTGGATTTGGGCATACTGAGGTTATTGTCTGTGATAAGACAGTTTTACACCTCTTCTTCACTAGAAATGTTATATGTACAGACAAATAAACAGGCAAGTTAAAGGATTCAAGGACTGCAAGCTGGTGTGGAAAACTATGATTTTCCCAGGGCCATGAAGAAAAGAAGCCAAGCATTCCTCTAAGGTTTTACAAATAAAAGACAATTGCCAAAAATTGTGGTGATGTATTCCTTGGCATGTACCTATTCAGACAGACAAAAGAGAATAAGGCACAGTCACTGGAGATAAAGTATCCACCTCTGGTTGGTGCATGGTAGTCTGAGAAACTCTCAAACTCAGTATGAAAGGACAGGACTGCCGCCAGGAGATGGCCATGACTAGCTGCACAGTCTCCCTAAGACTGTCTCTGGGGCTGAACCCACACAGCACTGCTGACACGACACAGTTCCTGTCTGTAGCTTTGCAGGAGGACGATCTTGCAGACACTGGACTACTTCTCAGGAGTTTCCTGAATTTAGGTTTACTTCTGAATAGTTTCTATGTTTGCTATACTCAAAACACTACTTTTCCTTTTCTTTCAATAATTTCATGTCCTTAGGTTATGCATTTTACCTGAACTCATTCAACTTTCAAAAAACTCAGCATTGATAGTGGCAACATTTTCCCACCCTGTCAAGAGCAGAGTGGTTTCTATTACATAAACTTTTCCCCAAGCACTGTGGTGACTCGTGCTGCAGAGGAAACTAGTAATCTTGATAATGCAGGAGGCTGAGTTATAAGTCTAATTTATTTCACTTTTTGAAATAAACCTTAAAGCTGTCAGTAACAACTTTATCCAAACGTTGTCTGTATTTGCCAACAAACCAAAGTCACTCAGTATTCTGTAACATCTGCAAGCAAAAAGGTAAGAACTAAAATTTTATTCACTGTGTTTCTCCTAATTCATGTTTCAATGAAAGTGTAGCTGACTTCTTTAAAATTTTGCCTTTGGAGTGTAAACATACATTAAGAAAGTAAAGGTTTAAATACTGAATTTTTGAACATTCATGTTTTAATACCCATGCCTAGCATAGTTGTAGCAGGGGAAGGCAGTCAGCAGAGGGAGCAGAGCTGTTGTTTTATCATAGAGCAGATTTTTCCAGCCTCTGGAGTTGAAATTACCTACCTCTCACTGACAGCCGCCCATGCTGTAAACCATCAACTGTGACCAAGCGAACATTTTGGATGTCATCATTGTCTACAATTTGGAAGTGTTGCCATGTGATGGGTCGGGATTGCCCCTCTAGGAGGTTGAGGCCTGCAAAGAGCAGAGAGTTATGTCACTCTCATTTAGAAGCATTTACTGCTTTTAAAGGTGTTTCCAACCAGGAAAAAAAAAACCCAGAATGTATAATTCTATCTACACATCTATGTGTGAAAGGTATTCCAATGGAGGTTTAGATTGGATATTAGGAAATATTTCTACACTGAAAGAGTGATTTAGCTTTGGAACAAGCTCCCCAGGACAGTAGTGAAGTCACTATAACTGAGAGTTTTCAAATAACAAGTAGACATGACACTTCATGATAGAGTTTAGTGGGCACAGTGGGCATAGTGATATTCAGATGAAGATATTTTTTGGGTTTTTTTCAACCTTAATACTTCTATAATGCTATGATTCTAAGGCCACCTAAAATCTGATAACAGCTTCTGACATACTTGAATTTGTTCACTGTCTTTAAGGAATCTTTTTCAGAGAAATAACCAATTCTGATGTTGCAGGATGCACCTAGTGCAGGTAACCTCATTTGCAAGTTGCACACTGTGCCCTGGGTGGCAGCAAATATCTGGAGCCCCAAGCAAAGAACCTGGGCAAATGAATGGAAACAGACCCTTTGTGTAAAAAAGGGCATAGGGTGTGGCTGGTGACCCAGAGACTTGCAGGACCCAGTGAGCAACAAGAACAAATATCACTATTGGAACAAGTACACACAGATTGTGGAGGTATAAAAGTCAGGCATTCCTTTGTTCAGGGTCCCTCCCTGGAGACACCCAGTTTGAGCTAATTTTCTGTTGCTGCACCAGAGTTAAATTACATAAAGGAAACAGACAACTAGGATTCCTATATGGGAAACCCAGAGTGAGCCAGTTAAAGAAAGCTGTCTGTTAGTGTGTGTGTGTGTGTGTGTGGTGAGTGTAGAAGTCTAGCAGGAGATCCGTCAGGTCACTGGAGCCACCTCCTGTGAATGGAAGTCTTGGATGATGCAATTGTGGTTCACAGAGGGGGGAATCTGAAACGTCAGGCAGGAAAGTTGCCTTGATATCTGGTTTCCAATTATCTGATAATCTAATGAGGCACATTTCTGGACATTTGCATCTACAAGAGCATTGCACTTGTAATCTCACAATGTCTTAAACTGGGCATTTAGATTCTTGAGTGAGTCTACAGTTAACATATGTTGATCTTCCTGAGAGAGGACAGTGTTCCTTCTTATTTAGACAGTCATTTCAGGTGAGGTTGCTCTGGAAGACATGAGGTACCTTCTTCTCTGCTCCTTTCCTTTTCTACTGTAGGAAAACTGCATTTTCCCTGGTGTTAACTTCTAGATGAGTTTGATCTTACATATTTTCCTTTTGATTATTAAATATCAATGCACTCTAGATGAGAGTGTCTGTTCCCTTTCCAGTGCAGGCATTATAAATCTGTTTGAATTAGATTTAACCCTTTAAGCTTTCCAGGCTTTAAATGCTGGTGGTATATCGTTCCCTTTTTCCTAGTTGTTCATTTTTGCACACTTCCACTTTAAACAACGCCAACAAGCCTTTGTCATTCCCACATGCCACCCCACTATTCCTATTCCATCGTATATTTGCCTTTAATTTTCACACTATTTTATGTACAGTTCGTTCTTCAAGAAAATGCTTTATAAATAAATCCCAGTTTTCCTGTAACTTAATTTTTTCTTTATTTTTCATTCCAGTTAAGACAATAGATCTTTTTCAAGTTGTTGTAACATGTTCCCTCCAAAATTAATATAAGGGAAAATAGATTTATGCTCCTTCAGTTTAATGATCCTTAGACTTCAGGTGTAGATCTGAATTTTAGAGCTTTGTCAAATATGTGTGTCAAAAAAGTTATTAACTCTGAAGTAAAATGAACTTAGCATAAGAGATCTCACCTGTATTCCATGAAACCCGAGGGGCATTTGTATCTGTTGTTCTGATAGAAAGATGCACAATGATTGGTAAACTCCTTTCAAAGTAGAAGTCATGTACCTCAAACTCCACCTGTTGTGAAAACAGATAAACTACTTGTTGAAAACTGGAAACCAAATGTACTTCAAAACACATATAGTGCATTCTCTCCTGGGAGGTCTTACAGGCATCTGATGACATGTTAATAAACAAATGACAATATGATTATTAAAATGATAATATTATTATTAAAATAATTTTTTAGCTTAAAAAAAGAGCCACAGAAGCTCTACACAAAACTGAGTATCTGCGTTCTTTGCTCTTGAGAGTGAATTCTGTGAAGCTTAGTTTCTAGTGTGTGTAATTTTCATTTTAATTGTGGTAGAGTTAAATCATCAAATAATACAGAGCTTTTTTTAAACTAGTAGTAATAAGAAGTGGAGGAGACATTTCCTACTCTTTTAAGAGGTGTAGAACCAAAAATAGATACGACATAAAATATATGCTCTAGTATAGAAAGAAATACAATTTAAAAAAAAATCAAACTCTTGAGTTGTCAGACTCCAGAACAGTCAAATTCTTGAACCTGCAATCAAATTATGCTGAAAGCAGAACAGAGATGAGGCACTTAAGGAGCAGATATTTTGGTAGGATGTCTGGTCTTCACATTAAGGAAGCAACAAAAGGAGCTTCCTGGGACAGCCAAGAAAAAAAAAGTGAGAAAAGTCTTGTCAGCATCAATTGCCAGTTACTGTTGCTGTTGCCCTGCTTTCCAGGCAACCCCTTCCTCAGCTTACCTTGCTTTGATTTTCTGTTCCTTCTGTTTCATTACATTAGTATCAACCATTTTTCTTTGATTGGATAATTCCTTAAATGCTGTATCAGACAGTTATTTCATAACTGACTCAAGAACCTGCAGACATTTGCATCATGCTCCCTGTGTTAGTCACACGCTTTTACTACTCCCAGCAGGAACTGCTGGGAGACCCTTTTGGTTATCCCGAAACCACCATTATCACAGCAGACAGGCTGTAAGGCCAAATAGCAATCCTGGCCTTTAACTGGTCCATCTCTCATGACTTTAAATATGCCACCTCTGCACAGGTCACAGTAATGTCATGCAGGGAGGGATAAAAGCTCTGTGGAAAAGGCACCACTGATCTTTCCAAGGACTCTGGGGTAGAGTGCAAGCACTGTTATTTCACTATTCCTCTTACTGAAAAACACATCCAGTTTAGAGATTTCTCAGTCAGAAGGACTAAAAGGATTTCAGTACAAAGAAATTCTTATGTAGTGAGCAATAAACATCTATTTTGTGTTAATTAAGATGATACGTCAGAGAAGAAAATGGTAAAATACTTTACTTCTACTCCTGTATTGCATATAGTTCTAAAATTTTTTTCCCTGAAAAATATCCATTACATACAATTACATTTTAGTCTTAAGGAGATGAAAAACAGCAAATGTTCACATGTCCCACTGTTACCTCATAATTCCTCCTCTCTGTGTGGCTGTTATTTGGAGGCTGATAAGCAATAAGCATGTCACAGAGATTGTTCCACGTGAAGGAGCCAACTGGTTTTGTGTGGTCAGAGAGGTGAGTGATAAAGCCCTGTAGAGGTGGCTTGGTAATGTTGAATATAAGCAGGGACTTCGGAGTTTCTTTGTCTTCAGCATCAATGGTTGTGGTTGTAATAGGGGTTAAAATAAATTGATCTACTTCCAGGATGAACTTTGCCATTGGGGCAGCTTTAGGTATTTGGTTAGGAGCAGCACCTCTAATCTGAACAGGGAGCCATGCATACTCTGTCTACAACAGGAAGAAAATGAGACAACTAAAAAGGCAAAGTAAAGTGAAAAAATAAACTTCATTTCTTTTAGCTTCATGTGACAAGTCAGGGTACATGTTAAAGCAATAATTATTTTGAAAAGAAAAATTGAAATATTTTAATTAGCAAATGCCTAGAGTAAATATTGAGACATCATGAATATGACTTTCAGGTTCACTAGTCTTACTTATGTCCTTAATTTGGGGCTGAAATTACTTACTTAATTCAATGTGAATTCATTTAATAACTTTATCTGACAGAAACATGCACATGCTATTAATTATTATTAACTGAATATGTTCACAGAGCTCTTAACTTATTAAATTACTGTATATGTTGAAATCAATGCAAATCATGCCATATAAAAGTTGTGGAATAATACCAGAATTAAATTTTCTCTCAGGATAAACTACTTATGTCTGACAGTAATCAACCAGAGGTGTTTATCTGTATCCATAATGGTCTAATCATAAAGGCAGGGAGATAATGCCTTTCATTACCTTAACAGGCAAAGTTCTAAGAACTGAAAAAGTTTAAAGGCTCACTATCTCTCTTCAAATGTGACAAGGAGCAAAACATGTACTAAAAAAGAAATAACAACAACAACACAGGATGACAATCAGACATTATAAACTTGCATAAAAATCTACCTTATGCAAAGTTTTGCTTCTGCTGTCTGAGAGATCCAACCTTACAGGAATATAATCAGTGTCAGGCGAGGGGGGATCAAGGTGTCGATATTGAATGCCCATCCTCAGAAATTCTTCACAGTTCATCTTTTTGTTGTTAATAACTCCTAGTCCCAGTGTACAGCTCCCATTTCTACACTCTTGGCCCAGGCTGTGCTCTGTAACCCAACAGCAATGGTGAAACAGTTACTGGAGCAGAAACCAATGTGGGAAATCTACTCATGTAGCTAAAGTAACCCTGAGACACAGAGTGTGATGAAAAGTAGGGCTCCTTTCCTGACTTAATTTCTCCTGCAGGATTTTATTTTCAACTGATATTTTTCAACTCCATCCTCCCTTAGTGTCCTGGTTAGGTGCTGCCTCAAGCAACTACCTGTGCTGTTTCTGCTGAGACTTGGCACTCACAAAGCTGTCACATTGGTCCACATGTCTAGGAGCCAGAAACAGAATCCAGTCAAGGAATTATTGACCCAGGTCTGTGATCTGCATGGTGCCTCACTAAAACTTCATGCCCCTTTCATGCCCACGATAGCTCAAGCTGTTCATTAAACTTCACACGACCCACAGTTAAACAGCATGTCTGAAAGAACCCACTGCTGCAGACTTAATCCACTGCATCTCTTTGAACGCACTAATGCAAACAACAAAAGCACATCATACTAGCGCCAGGGACGAAGCTCCATGGCTGATCTCCAAGAAACTGCTCTTGCTGCACTTTCCTGGCAATAAGCTGGCCATGAGCAGGCAGATGAGTTTCCAAAGAGATTATGGAAATGGTGCAATTCAGGTTTATCTTCCTGTCATAATCAAATGTGAGGATATTCTTGTCAATCACCCTAGATAGACCATAGTATTCAGGGACCTCCAAAGCATGGGAGCGCATTTTTATGATGTTACAGTCTGGCTCAAGTAACTTCACATGAAGGGTGAATGTTTCCACAAACGTTTCTGTTTCTGTAAACCTGCAAGTGAAAGAAGAAAATTAGTTATGCTTCCTCCCATCTTCTGTTGCTTTGTGATTTGGGCACTGTCCTCATCTTTGAATCACTTGAACCTCTTTCTCTCTTGTGTGCTCAAGCCTTGAGTCCCCATAAATCCAGACCCTGCTGCCCAAATCCCTCTACTTATAAGCAAGGTGTCTATGTGAAGGAAGAGGTTACTCTCTTTGTATATATGAAAGTATCTGTCCCTATCAGCAGGATAGCAGAGTACATGCAGTACTCTGAAGTGATGCCATAAGTTTTAGCTTTCATATTTTTCAGATTCTGTACTGCATTAATACATAACTCTGAACTTCATATAAAGTGTTAGCAAGTTCTCTTCACAGTGTATCCTTTTCCAGCCTGAGGACCAAGGACACCTTTACAACTTTAGGCCCCAAAAGTATAACAACAGAAAATTGTGGAGAACAATCTGAGAGGATGAGACTTCATAACGTGCAGCAGTAATTAGACAATTGACCTCAATATGTAAATGGACCAAAACTTATAAAAGTATGAAAACTCATGACTCAGAATCCATCTTGAGTCCGTCTTGGGTCCATTTAAGGTGGAGCCATGGCTGGGCTCTTGTACTACCCGAGATGTATCCTTTGAAGGTCTTTTAATAAATATCTAATAAATATTTAAATATTTTATTTCTTTAACACTGTCTAGCCTCTGTTCCAGGTAGCCTCACAAGGCATCAAAAGTACTTTTTTCACTTTCCATAGTATAATGCAAAATCATTATGCTGGTTATATGTAATAAGCCAGCAATACATAATACACATTAAATTATCATATCTGCAGTACACGGTGAGAAATGTTTCTGTAAACAGATGGCCACTTGTCAAATAATAATGCATGCTACTGGACCCAAGTAGTTGCAACATGTACAGCAGAACATCCTTTAACTGTAAAAAATAGACTGCTTGCTCTTCCTAAGGTCAGCTGGGCTCCTGGTGACAGTGAAGTGTGATCTGCTGTTGCTGCTTACCTGTACAGCCTAAGCATAACCATGTCTTCATCTAAAATCGGACATCCATAGTGGGTATATTTGACTTCATTAGGAAGGAAATGACAGTCAAAAACCTACAAAGGAGAAAGAATAGACTGGCACCACACTTCCAAAGATGTTGACTTCACAGCATCTGTTCCACTTCTCCCTGAGTGCCTGGAATACATCAGACTGAGAAAATTTTTAGTATGTAGTTCATTTCTATGGATAGGTATTCACCTGTACTGTGAGAGTCAGAGAAACCACTTAAACATGGGGCTGCCAGCTCTCCACAATTGGAAGGGCAAGGGTCATATATGATTGTTTCAGCTGCCAAGTCCCTCCGCAGTACAACAAATGGTTTATCACCCACTTTATCGCTGCAGCCTGTGGAGTTAAGGGTGTAGATATATCCAGCAGTGCATACAACTGCAATGGTGCTGAAAAGCCAGCAATTCCAGCATTATAATTTGAGATTTATTGACTTTTAAGATTTATTGACTTGCTCATGACAATAGCTTGACTATATAGTAAATTTTGCTTTATGGCCACTTCAACTGTACCACAAAAGTACAAGCCAGTGAAATTTCTCTGTTAGAAACTTTGCTAACTCAGAGTTGTTCCCAGTTTTAGCGATACTGAGTTTGTATCAATATCTCTTTTCTAAATCAGATGCCATCTCTGTGCCATACCAACATACAGCCTGAACATCAGTGTAATCCACAGCACAAAAGCCAGCAGATTTCTGTATTTCCCTACTAGTTAATTCAAAATAGGCTAATTCTTACAACACACCTAAAACAGGCAAAATTTGAGTGAGTCTGTCTTGCTACAGTTTAACTTTCTAAGGCAGACACTTCTTTCAGGCAGATTGATTTATTTAATGGTTGGTTGACTTGTGAAAGCAAGGAAATGAGGAAACATGCTTGACACAAATAGAAAAAAGATTGCTTTGACACATCTATTCTTTGGAAAGGGAATTTGGATTCTGGGGCATAAAATTTTCATGTTCTCAAATACTGCAATTTGCAAAACTGGTGATTTATATTTCCTATGCAGTATTGTTTCTTTACTGAAACACCAGCTGAAAGCTCCTAGTATTGACAAGACTATGTCTGTGTTATCCTTGTGATAACAGAGAATCTCTGTGCAGTCCTTGGAGGATGGAAGATGCTCATTTTTGTATCTACGGAGAGAAAATGTATATTCCAGCCAGCAAGAAACCAAAATCACTGCATTTCCTAAGCTTTTTACTGTGAATCTAAATACTATTACATTAATTCCATTTTTTGGGGCAGTATTCACAAATGTTTATATAGACTTCCACAAACTAAACTAACATATGTTCAACACTCACTAACAGACCTAATGAGGCCATAACTAATAGCAATTAGTACATGTATATGGCTGACTGACTAGCTGCTTTTTTTTTTTTTTCCAAAAAAAAAAAAAAAAAAAAAAAGGTAATTTCTTAATGACAGTCATTTTTTAAAAATATGACAAAAGAATCATGAAAATTACGTGCCTTGCATGAATTTTCTTTGTTTCCCCAACCACTTCAAATGATGGTGAAATGGCTGAAGAACTATGGTAAGACTCCAAAATGTTGACTGGAAGTGTATCTCATAGAGAAAGGCTTCAGATGCTCTGACTTTCAGTGTAAAATTTATGTAATAATTTAATTCTAAATTAATTGTTAATGCATAGTTACCTGAAGCACAACCACCTCATGACCACCTTGTGGATTTCCACTAAAGGATATAAGAATTATTAGATTTTGTTTATTTCTGGCCATTGCACAGAATAGAACTTGTATCCTTCTGTATTGGAAGAATAATTAGAGTTTCTCAGTGAAAAGTCTACCAGTGAAAGGGTCTACTTCCACTGGAGTTATTCTCAGATGCTCAAGAAATGTGATAATTTTTCTATATTCCTAGCAATTTTAAAATTTATTGCCTGCTTTTAACTTTCATCAAGAAGTGTGTTGTACAAAGTCTTTCCCTTTTTTGGTTTGTTTGGGGTTTTTTTTAAGTGATGAGTTAGTTGATTTTCAGAGACATAAATACATGGATTAACCTCTTAGAATAATCTGTGGTGTTATGGAAAGTATGCTTGGTTTTATTTGTTGGGACTGCTTAGAAAGGAAGGACAAGAACAATTTGTGGAAAACAAAATTACTCTCATATGATGAAAGTTTTGACTATGTTGTGGCTGTTCTGTTGTGTATTATTTTCAAATGCCATAGAAATATGTGTTCTGCTTTTTTTCAAACAGAGACAACAAATATGTTTTTTCTTACTTAATGTCCTTTCTTTCTTAGTACAAACTAACATAAAGGAACATGATATTTAAGTAATCAATTAGTTAGTCTTTTGTGATTTTCCACAAATACGGGAAAAAATTAAGAAGTAGTTATACAGTATGTTGTTTTAAAGAGAAAAAGAGTATATTATATACAAAACCCACTCATATTACAGTTTCAGAAGCTTAATGTTGTACACTGAAAGATTCTTCAGAGACATAAATCAGTGTAGACCCCTCTAAGTCAATAGGATTTTTGCTACATAAGGGTGTTGTGGGGGACAAGGACAAGGGGATTACAGAAGTCCAGATAAAAGACATCCGAGCCCTTCTCTGGCCCACTGATGGAGTCACTCCAGCCCAGAAAGCCACTGGGTTGGTCAGGCAGGACCTGCCCTTGGCTGTCTCAAATCTCTTCCTTATCTTCCATGTTCCTTAGCACAGCTTCTAGGAGGATCTGTTCCATGATTTTCCCATGCACAGAGCAGAGGCTGACAGGTCAATAATTCCCAGAAAGATCCACCCTTTTTAAGAATGGGGTACTGTATGCCCCTTTTTTCAGTCTGGAAACTGGGATTTCACCTGACTGCCATGACTTTTAAAATACCATGGAACGTGCCTTCACAACTACATCAATCAGTTCCCTAAGGACTCTGGGATGCATCTCACTGGATCACATAGCAAAGAATCAATGTCCTTATTTTTAAGACACCATTAGTTCCACATCTTAATTGGTAACAAGGGATTGCGAAATTTAGAACCTTTCCACAAAGGTTTGCTACCACTGGCTGACAGTGAGTTTATGTGTGTATTGAGACCCAATCTACTTTGCAAAAAGAAACATCTGGTTTATATTTCCTTATATGTTTTCCTTTTGTATGAACAGGCAACTCTAAAGTCTATAAATTCACTGGGTAAGACAAAGGAAATCTAAATCTTTTCCTAATTACTGTTAAACTTTCGTTTTTTCCACTTCAACTGCTTTTCAATTACCATTTATAATTAAATTGTCATACATTCCTAGAACATTACTCAATTCAATGGTAGTAAACCAGATCATACCAGAGACATTTTTTGGCTGCAGAATTTCCTGTAGAAAGATCTTGAGTGGCACAAGAAGATCTGGACTCCTTTTTTGAGGAATGGTGAAAGCTCAGGCACTCTCTCCAGCCTGGTGCCCTGGGCCACCTGCCCAGCTAAGCTCTTCCCTCTACATGAGTGCCTGCAGCTTCCACACTCAGCTGCCTGGGCACATATTCAAGGCCATGCAAGAACAGAAGCTTAACAGAAATGGGGCTGGGAGAGGGGAAGTCGTTTGGAAATTAAGGTGCAGCAAATGCATATCTCCTAGGATCTCTTGAAAAGGGCCTCTAGCTGGTGCTTGAAACATGCTGGGTTATACTGGACAAAGTGGCTTTTTCAAAATACCTGGGTCCTGCTGCACACAGAGGCTGAGACAGAAATTGAAAGCAAAGTTACTCCTCAGCCAGACAGGTTGCAGACAGAAGAGGTTCACCACAGGTTTCACATGTAAGTCCCTCTTTTCTCCTTTAGATTGGATGTCATAAAAAAATTCTTCACTAGAAGGTTGGTCAGGCATTAAAACAGGTGCCCCAAGGAAGTGGTGGAATTCCTGGAAACATCCAAAAATTGTATATGGGTAGGTCTTAGGGATATGGTTTAGGAGCACACCTGACAATGATGAGTTAATGGTTGGACTCAAGGTTCTTCAAGGTCTTTCCAGCCTTAATGATTGTATGTCTGTATGAATCAAAGAACAGCCTATACTCAGGAAGTAGAAGTGAGGTACTGTGGTCAGTGCCCCTGTGGTGGCAGAAAACAAGCCCTGGGTAGTTTCATGTAGATGCACTACTCTGCTTGAGGCCAGTCTCTAGAGAAGATCACACATTGTCCTGTCCATCAACTCCTGTTTTCCCTGGTAGAAAGAAGCCTCGGCTCCTTAGGAGTGCCAATTCAGCTAAAGTACTTGTCAGGGGGTTGCAAAAATAATATTGATGACCAAGACAAAAGTTTTGAAAAATCTATTGTGATGGGTGCTCCTTCACCTATCTTCACAGAAGCCACCAAAACCCCTGGAAAGAATGTTAAAACTATATTCATATACAAACACACAAAAGTGTATGCTGTGGCACAAACCAGAATTTTTCAAAGCACCCAAATCTGCTTGGTTATGAATAATTAAAACCATTTATCTTCTGTCTATAACATTACATCTTCATGACAACTACTTTCAAGTCCTTCCTGCCATAACTCAGGTGGGGCAATTTGTAAAGCAGATGAATAGCAGAATGGTAATATGATAAATATATTTCTTTATTCCTACAAGCTTGACATTTGAACAGAAAACGGGAGTTTCAATGTATTTTCCATCTGCTAAGAATTTGGCTATTGCAGAGCAGAACAAACAATGCTATACACAATGTGCTTATTGTATGTGATTTTTTTTCTTAATTGCTCCTTAAGTAGTGGCTCCATGACTAAAATTCAAAATGCTGTAGTGGGCTATGCATTACTTAAGGGACACTGATTACCCTCATGGGAGAAAAATGAGCAGCTGAGAGACTAGAGGATATATCCTAACTGGAAGTTTTGAATACCCATTCTCTTCACTTGTGAAAGGAGACTCTGACCAGACTCACTTTCGTGCCGTTGTGCTACTGAGCTCAGCTTTTGGATTTCAGGGTTGTAGTTCTCTGCCAGATGTCTACTTAAGCAAAAGGCTGAATCTCACACACCATTCAGTTTCATGCTTTTTAGTCACTACCCAAAAGAAGAACAAAAGTCAATAGAGCATCTCTTTTTAGTTTCTCCCAGACCTGCACACACTAACACTCAAACCAGCAAAACAGAACCCAAATACCTGTGGAGTAAGTTTCCCAACCCTCTGTGTTATTGGCTCATTAATCACAACTTCTACTTTGCAGGCATCCTTCTCTCTGGGGATGGAAAATTTGAGGTCTTCTTCTGAGAGGAAGACAGACTGTCCCTTCATCACTTTCATCCCAAGGTTCACACTAATAAAGGAGGAGCACACAACTCTTAACATAGGCAGCAGTAGAAACAACAGGCTTTTCTCAAAGGGCTTCATCTTATAAAAGGGTGCCAGCCTTTTTCACTAGGGAAAAAATTTCTTAACAAAAGGAGTCTTCTTCCTCCACCAGCAGACTTTCGCCATATAATGCAGGCATTATTAGTCACAGGTAAAAATGTATGACATGTTTTCTATTAATAGGCTCTCCTTGACTGAAATTTGGGTATTTATTGGGCAGATATTTCCAAAATATATTTAAGTTGTTATAAAATTCATTGGTCAAGCCTGACAAATTGATGAATATGTTCTCAGAGTCCTTTCAAGGTTTGTCAATCCTGAAAAAAATAAGAAAAGAAAATTGCTTTAAGGCATCGGGAAACTATAAGGATAAAAAACAAAACAACAAACACATACAAAATACTTCTTCCATTTATGACAATTGCATTCATTTCAAGCAGCAGACTAGCTTCACCTTTGAATACCATTCAGTGCACACATGCTCAGAAAATAGCAGACAACCCCAAAATCTGAGAAAAATTCAACGGAAATAAAGAAGACAAGATAATATGGAAAATAAATTACACCATTTTCTCATGCCCCTAGCTACAGTTAATTTTCATCTTTCATGTTTATAACCTCATAAGAAAAGAATATTTTTTCTGACATTAAACCCTATTGAAATCCTTTAAAAAGCCTAATTTCTACAATTCTCCGAAGTCACTCACCTGCAACCCAAAGAAGAGGAAGTGATATTGATTTAACTAAATGTGAGATGATCATAAGAATTTCAAGACAGTAAAGTGCCAACATTCCTTTAGTTTTTGTAAATATTTGATTCCCTGGCTACTTATTTGCCTTACGACCAGCAGTGAACTTTCCTGAAAATTAATTTAAAAAAAAAACAACAACAACCAAAACCTTGCATGTCTTCATTTACTTTGTTTTTGTTAACAGGTAAGTTTTTACTCCAGCAGAATCACCTTCTGAGCAGCCTGTAACTGAACACATGTATCCACCCAGTTTTAATTTACACTGAAAACAAACAGTTCAGAAAATCTGTAAAATTATTCACTTCCTAAAGTGAAACAAGACCAATCCACTCACTTCACCACATATTTAAGACTGAAGACATTGAGACTCACATACTTGTTAAGTTAGATGTATGTTGACTATGTGGTCTGGAAGGCAAATTTTAACTCTCATTTTCTAGGTGTTTCTCTGAAAGTCTTTCCATTTTGGCTTAAAATATTGAAGCCATACTAGTCGGAAAAAAATCTGGGAGAAAATGTAGAATTCTAGCTGGTGGAAAAGGAATAAAATCCATGGTAAAACATTCAAAGAAAATAATTAGAAATTAAATTCAGACTAGGACCTGGAAAAGTGCAAAGAGAGAGTACATTACTCTGGCACATGGACCTGGTGGTTTACATCTCATGACAATAACTCTCTGCTCCATAATAGCAGGCTGAGGCTTAGATTTATGTGCAAAATAACAAAATGGCTTTATTCACAGGCATTTTCTTACATGGCACCTCATCAGAAATTATAAAATTAAAGCCTGGATAGTTTTGACTTTCTCCACTCCAGTGTGGATAGCTATCATAAAACAATGTTGGAGTTGAGAGATAGCCTCATCGCCAGTTTGAAAATGGCGGTCATGCAGAGACCTCTGCATCTTAACTCTGCTACAGCCCAGATCCATCTGTTTCTGGTGCCTGCCCCACAAATCCCAGCATGGAGTACAGTTGTAAATCTCAGGCACAGGCAGTAGTTTCTATGCTGCCCTTTCTTATTCTGCATCAAAAACCGTACAGAAAGTGTACAAGAGGAATCAGGAGAATTTTGATCAATTTCATGGTGGATGTATAAGATATTCTCTGCTACAAATTTGGTCCTGTTGTCACTGTGTATTACAGTCTTCCTTTGACTACTTTAACTTGCAGACACAGCTCCTCTATCACTATGTTTGACCCATATGTTCTATTCACTGGCCTCTGGATGCTGTAGGACTGTCTCCTGAGGTGACCAAGTGAAGATAAGAGAAGTATAACCTCACTTTCCTAATTACTTATACAATCATAGCAAGATGAAACAACAAGAGATTCTTTCAGCACATAATGACAATAAAAATGAGAAAGTTTTGGGGTGAGTACCAAGATATTAACATCCTCCCTATCTGTGAAGAAGATCATTGCTTCAATGAAGTCATGTGTGGGCTACATGGGACTGAAGTGTTCTGCTCTTCACCATATATACAACTCCTGGCGATGCCACTGTCACACTTTGTGGCTGCTTTGGACTTCCTTACAATCTCCTTACTTCTCTGCCCTAATATCACAGCTGAATCTGATTCACCTCTGCTATTCATTGCCATGCCACCAGTGTGTCCAGAATGGACATAAAATTAAGGAACTGTTTAATTCCAAATGCACCACAGTATTTCAGATATACTTAGTGGTCTAATGGTATAATGGTATTCATGAGCAACTCAGAAGTAGACTCAGTATTGTGAAGTTAAGCTGTTATCAGTTTTCTGAAGGTCTGTCTTATATGCCAAAAAAACTGAAAAAACTGTACAACTCCAGGTGCACTGTGTGAGTACAAGCTCACAGAAAGCTACCAGCTTTGGTCCCAGAAGTAAAACATTCCCGTAAGTTCAGTGATATTTCATATGCTAGCTTTTATCCCACCATGGGCGTAGAGCACATGATTTATGAGGAGAGGCTGACACAGTTGGATTTGTTCAGCCTGAAGAGAGGCTTTATAGCTTATTTTTAGATTTCTAACAGAAGAGCGCCTAGAGCAGAAGGAAGAGATATACAAACCCACTAAAATAGGAAGGTTTATTTAATAAACAACTTATCAAGGCTTGAGTTTCTTGATGTAACCTTGAAGCCAAATCTGCCATAACTGGCTTTTCTTGGAGAAAGAAGTGGGCAGAGGTCCTTTTCACCCTAAATCATGTGCAGACTCTAAGCTGAAAAGACAGAGCCATCTGACTGCTAGGATCTAAATTAATTACGTGGTGTATTTTTGCAAAACACAACGTTAGGTCCTCCCACCTGTCCAGTAATTCCCCTGAGATGCAATATAAACCCATACTGGTTATATAAAATGTGGCAACAAGCAGAGAGACCTCCTTTCCCATAATTAGAAGCAGATTGGCCTAGCTGGCTCTGAGATCTGGAAGCCCGGAAGATAAGTCCCAAAGATGTGCCCAAGGCATTGAACAAGGGACACAAGGCAAGCGGAACTCTAAACAGCTACTCATCTGCTGGCAACCCCTGCTCACTCAGCAGATGAGCCTGGGGGGAAAGCAGAGAGAGAAGGGGCCTCTGAAGAGGCAGTGAATGCCTCTATAGATCTGACAGAGGGACATACCAAACTGGGGACAATGTAGAGGAGGATTTCTGTTTAAAATTTCCTCCAAGTGCCAGAACTGGTTTTCCCTCAGGGCTGCTGGTGCACATGTGAGGAATGATGCAATGGTTAAATGCAAACATAACAACTAGTGAGTCTGATTCTGAGCAGAGCTATATTGATGTAAATAAAAGATTAATCCAGATTATTTAGATAGTTATCTACTAACACAAAACAACTGAAAGTAAAATCTGAAACCAATAACTCTCAGCTTTAATACCTAAAACTTGACTAAAATACCAGTAATCACAAGTGACCTTGTGCCAAGTCTCAATGACACCCAAAAACCTTCACTGGGATTTGGGTGAGTCTTCAAGAGTTTCTCTGTATGTGACAAAATCTCTTGTTACCTGGGATATTTCCCTGAATAAATAGATCAAAATTGTCCCCTTCTTTTGCAAATCTGGAAAATGGAGAATGATTGTTGTGGGTTGGAAGTTGCATTGATTTGTTTTAATGAATACCAGAAAAAGTGTGCAAGAAATAGAAAAAACATACAATTTTTTTTGAGGACAAGTTCAAAGAAAACAAGTAAGAGCTTTCCATGATTTCTAGGGAACAAGATGAATATTATTACAGCAATTAAAATCTAGCCCAGAGTAATGAAAGGATTATGAGCTATCAAATTAAGGGGTTGTCACTTCAGAATGTGCACTTAACACATGGACCCCTTGGACTGTTTGCTATTTAATGTTTTTGTTCCGTGCACTACAAACAAGTGTCACAGGTCACCAAGAACCTAGGTATTTGCTGAACTAAGGAGTGGCAGATACTCTGCAAGTATCGGACACATGCAGAGATGCATAAGGTAAAGTACAATCTTGGGTTAGCTGAGACTATGAATAGTAGAATTCTCTAGCTAGAAAATACATAACTTGTAAAATCTCCTTTTAATAACCATTTGAATAAACAGTGTATAATTAACTGCAGGATTTGTTGGTATGTCTTAGCAAAACAGTGAAAGAACTTATTTCTAAATGGTAATGGTTCCAGATAAATAAGTAGAAATCAAAAGCAAATGTAAAACCTTTGTAAGCACACATGTTAAGGAACACATGTAAACTTTCATGCATACATATGACTAATAAACTTATGCCTAGTTTAGATGAACTGAATCAGCTGTCTAAATGAACATGAAAATATAAAAATGCTGACAGATCCCTACTGCAAAATAAGTGTATAATAAATAATTCTAAAACATACATCTAAAAAAACAAGTTATCCCAACTAAATCAAATATATCCTTTTTCATTACTTACTAGTATCAAAAGGTTTTAGCATATGTTTCAGTACTTTTTATTATATTTCTTCTAGTGTGCCTCATTAATAAGACAATTCTAAGCAAAGAAATCTTATTTAGTTCTTCCAAGCTTTTAAACCACAAAGTTTTATTAGATCTGATGGAGAAAAGCCAGCATAGTTGAGAAATCTATATCAGCTTGAACATTAGGATAAAGTAAGTTGTCTGGAATCTAAACTTTCAAGTTAACTTCTACTAAACCACTGGCAAAACCCAGTGCCTGCTTTCCTCCAAGTTAGAACTGAGCTTTCATCCATCTCAAGCTCAAAATTACTGTCTGGCTGCTCTGCTGCAACATTCAGCAACAAACAGAATTCTGCAAGTTGTTAAGCACTATTATGACCAGAAAAACAACAGCATTCAGTGCGTACAACAAACTTGAATAAGATACTTACAGGTAGCAGTGTTTCTGCTGGACGCTGAACATGAGATCATACTAGAAAAAGAGGAAAAATGTATGTCACTGACCCAGTAATTTCTGTTTAAAAAGGCTGGCAGAGAAAGAAATCCAATGAGTGAGCAACAGAGAGAAAGCGGAGAGGGGGAGGGGAGAGAGATAGATGAAATTCCAGTCTTTCTGGTCAGCTCGCCTGTAGTTTTCTCTGTACTGAAAATCCACAATAAACACTCCTTGCTTGCAAGACTGTTCCTGACTGCGGAGGCACAAATTGCAAATACTTTCGGGCTCTGTATGATAAAAGAACTCAGAGATGCCTTGTAGTGTTTACACACAGCAGTGTTTCTCTGTTAGCTAGCCGCAGATCTTCTTTTCCTCTTCTGCTAGTTAAGTCTGTTGGGATTAAAAATTAAGCTGCTGTTATTAAGGTTTGCTGCTGCTTTTTTTTTTTTTTTTTCCTTTCCTTTATTCTTCTTCTTTTTTTTTTTATTTTTTTTTTTTTAACCACTTTTGCTAGTTTATTTCCTTTGAAGCACACACACTCACATCACCACAGTAGTATTAAAATTTTAATGTTATTTTTTCCTATTTAGAACAGCAAGAAAGACAAAGAGTATAGACTAAATCCTACCAATTATTAAATATCTCATAGGATTCAAGATATCTCATGCCTTCTGTCATGAGATTGACAACAGATTTAACCAGCTGATGAGATTCTAAGAAAAATTTGCTACCATACAGTGGGTCATGGATGCACCCTAGGAGGAAACCTGACAGCCCTAATTTTCAGAGCACAGAGACTGTATTGCAAAATCACAATACAAGGACAGACTACCCTATGCCCACCTCAGCACAGGGACCAAAAGATTTTTATAAGTATATGGGACAAAAATGTTTTCAGCCCAGTTGCAGGGCATTGTGACAAGGGCAAGAGGGACAGCATGGGGAAGAGCTACTGACTTCCAGGAATAAACAGGAGTCAAATCCAGCACAACTGTAGTGCTGTAACATTTTCTCCCCTTGCCCTTCTTTGAATAAGCAAGCTTTACCCTCATATGGAAACAAAGCCACAAAACTGAAGTCAATAGGAAGAAAGAAAACAACTAGCAGATGTTCCTGTGGCATGACTTATTTACAGATGAAGAAAACAGATGACTGTTAAAAATTAAATTAACTCAAAGATACACAATGTGTAATATGATATAATATGGACTATATTTCCCTAAGAAAAAAACACCACACAAAAAACATCTCCTTGAGCTACATTACTTGTATTAGAGTGGCATACTGTCCTGATTTCAGACTACACATCTTATCATTTCGAAAAATTTGCAATAAATACTTGTCTCCTCTGAGTTGTGTAGATGGCTGTGGGTTAGCCTGTGTTTTTCTGTTTTTTCTTGCTGAAACATAGCTCCCAGTACACTGGGATTAATGGCCTGTCTGTGTTATACAGTGGTCTGATTAGGAGCATTAGCATAACTGTCCTTACAGACCGATTAAAATGGTGGCATCCAATTTAAAGTTTGTCACACATTAATCAATAATATCATTGTGGAAGCTGTCTTTAAACCGGTTTTGTTACTGCAGCAATGAACTTAGCATCTCTCTCTTTTTTAAACTGCTTAATTACAATTAATTTTTCCAATCCATCAAGGTCACATTATTTAAAGGATAGAGCAAAATTACCCAAGCTTTTCTTGATAAATGCCAGAGCACTGAAGAGAAGACAAGCCTTTCGTACAACACTCAATCTTTCCATTTCAATGTTTGCCCACGCAGGAAATAGAGTACTTCTGTTTCCCATAGATGAAACTCAGTGCAATATATATTTTTTATCAATTATTGATAAAATAATGCAGTCCGGACTGTTGATATGAAGGTAATAACTTAATAGTTTTCTGCAAGATTTTGTTAGCAAGATACAGTTAAAATCAGCCTCTTTCTTTTCAGTCTTTAATTTCAATAATTTAAAAAGGACCATAGTTGAGGCACAAAGCAGGCAAGAATACACACACACACACACACACAAATGCCTCACACAGAGCCCCATCTCTCCTCTTTCATTTTGACTTACATTGATAAGCAAAGGCCTAAATCCACATTGTCTGATATCTGCACATTCAGTCAACACTCCTGTAAGAAGGATGAAGTTCTAAAAGGAATAAAAGACTTGTTCCTGTCCTAACCTGGAGGCTGTACAAGAGGAAGACATGCTGTATTGCGAGTGCAAAAATACAATTTTTTTCCAGGTATTTAGTACATTACAGAAATTTTATGGTGTGAGCAACAATACCTAGTAGCAGCAGTCCACTCTTCATACAACTTTTAAAGAAAATATCCCAGTGTACCAATATCTTACATAGAGCACAGCTGTAAGAAGATCAAATGCACTGGGTCATTGCTAGCTGCTTCAT
Organism: Sylvia atricapilla; assembly: GCF_009819655.1. Taxonomy (NCBI): domain Eukaryota; kingdom Metazoa; phylum Chordata; class Aves; order Passeriformes; family Sylviidae; genus Sylvia; species Sylvia atricapilla. Next base: position 56,770,733 of record NC_089174.1, on the reverse strand, counting down.
TGGCAAATACAAGCAGAGAATCTATAATGGCAAAGTTCTTACCGAAGACAAATTATTCAAATGTTTTGACTGCAGAAGGCGCATTAGACATAGAGAATGGTATTATGGGAAAATAAACCAAGGCAACACAAAAAATACTTGGTTTGTGTCAAGCAAATCAAAATATCAGAATGTTACCTGAATGTTTGAGTCAAATGTGAGTGGCACTTCAGTAAAATTAGTAGCTTCTTTGAGAAATCGATATTTAGTTCTATTCTCTCTAAATTAAATTAACTTTGATATTTTCCCAGAAGATTTTTTTATCTTGGGATAGACCCTCAAGTATTGCAGAGAAGTGAAGGGACATCTTCAAAGACTTTGGGAACTTGTCAACCTCTCAACCCCTGCAATCCTTTGCCTGCATGTATCTAGACCATGTCACCACTAGTAAGGTTTCTTGAAATTATACATCTGTAGGAATTAGCATACATGCTGTAAATCATAAAAACACCTCTCCATGGCCATGGTGTTCTTTTCAGAGATGTGAGAGGGCCTAGGCATAGCTGGATACAAAGCAGCAAAATCTTTCCTCCCTGCCCTCCAGGACGACCTCATGTAGCATGCATGGCCACTGGAGTTGTGGGTCTATGTGACCAGAGAGGCTTGTGGCACTAGGCCAGGATAGTAGAAACACATAATGATTTTGTAGGAAGAGAAACTCAGCTACCACCATTCTGCAGGACACTTTCTGCAGCACCAGAAGACATATTTGTGAATGTAAGCTTCATCACAGAATTTCAATTCTAGAAATTACGAGTATATGTACTTGTTATCCCAGCACTTATAAAGGTATTGACTCTTTCTCTTCAAAGCTGTTGCCATAGCCTTCTCATCTGCTGTAAAAAGATAAAGGTTAAGTTTTTCAAACCTTCAGATAACACGCTATGAAATGCGTTGCAGCAGCAAAGATGACTATCAGCATTTCTAGCTTTCAAGGGTGGCTAGTGTCTGGTCTTGTCACACAGGCATCATATATGAGGTCAGAATGAATGCTTTCCTAACTCTTCCTGGTCACAGAGAGCCTAGACATACTGAGCACCACGAAAATCATCCATTTGGCACCATTGGAGAACAGCACTTGGTGAAGACCTTGGAGGAATAGCAATGTCCATGTGGTAAAAGAAATAATTATATTCGCACCTGCAAAGAGCTTTTATATACCTAACAAGGGGTAGAAAAAGCAATTTTTCACACATCAAGAAGCATAGGACAGAAACGGTAAACACTATGTGTTCAAAATATAAGCTAAAAAAAGGCTAAAAAATTATCCCAAAAAACATGAAGGATGTTCTCATGCTGGCAGTCTGCTCACTTCTTGCAACAGTGCTTACAACTGGGCTTCAAAATGCATGCTCAAAATGCCCATGTTTTCCCTCTTTCTTTAAAGTCTGTTCACCTGTCCTTCCACCAAAACCCACAGACCATGTGTCCTCATTAATTCAAAGGGGGAATTGTTCTCATAATTAAACTACTACCCAATATGCTTCAAACTGGGAGACTTTTAGGAATATTGCCTTATTGCCATTAAAGGAATTTGTGCTCAGGAAAGGTTCCTTAGTTGTTCTAATTGAGATCAATCAAAGTGAATTTAATGAGACTCTGGAGATTTTTATTCAAAATCTTTGAAAATTTGGCGTTTTGTGAGGCAGGACCTTTATTTTGCCTTTAGATTTAGACCATAGCTGGTACAAGTGGATTTTCATCTCAGATAATGTTTCTAAAGTTTCACTGACTTTCATTACTTAGATCACTTTGCCACTGACTATGAAAGATCTGCAAAAAGAGTTTTCCAAACAATGTCACAGATTTTATTTTTGTCTTCTACAGAAGGGTGTAAGATCTGCAAAGGCAGAATACTTCTCAGAAGCATAATATGGTAGGATTAACACATAGAAGATATTGCTCCTGACCTTAAGCAGTACTTCCAGAAAACGTGATTTCAATATTTTTAGAACATTGAAATCATCCTATGCTTATCCTTGCCCATGCTATAAAGAGCATGCAGACTGAAAACCAGGAACGCTGATCCTCATAAAGAACCTCCCTTGCCTCTGAAGTCTACATTTCTTGGTTACAGCAGTGCTTCAATTGTGAAAACATATTCCTGAAACCATTACAATCCCTAACTGTTCAGAAGGCATGCAGAAGTCTTTAAGCACAGAATGGTGCTTTAATCTGCTATAATCCTCTAAAAAGATTACTTCTGAAAAATTTTTGTATCTTGGCATTCAGCTAAGGTATTATTAAGATGAGAGGTTAATTTAAGAAAATTGAAGGAGCCTTCTGAGATGGAAGAAGAAAAGAAATCATGCTAGTTTGCACCTACTGAGGACAGCTTAGCGAATTCTAGGAAGAGGTGTTATTTTAATTCTATCAGCACCAGATCTGATTCTTGCTTGTAATGAATGAAACACAGCAACTGGAAAAATGAAGACTTCTCCAGAATATCCCAACTGTACATGTGGGTATTCTTATTTCTACTTTAATATCAAAGCCCAGCTGTGGCATAAGTACTCACTGTTATCCAGGCAGATGCAGACCTAAAGAAGGTGGAACAGTATGGGCAACATGAGAGGTTTGAGGGATAAAGACAAAAAGGAAATAAGAGGAGGGCAGAACTAAGACTAGCTTGGAAAGGAGAGCCCGAAATCTGGGTGCCAGCTACGGCCAACAGCTTCATCTCACACAGCCCAAGGCAAGCCTTTGTTTCACCATTCTCACTGAACAGCACATTAGTGTTAAGACATGAGCTGATGAGACCAGAGAAATGCTTCCCCAGCCTGACACACAGCTGTATCTTTATGTGTACAAACAGATACAATTCAGCAAGAATTTTATTAGTAATGCAATTAAGTTTGGTCTTTGGAAGCAAGGAATCATATTTTTTTTTTCTTTTCAAGAACCTTGTTTAGAATTACAGTAGATAATACAAAGAGAAGGAGAAAATCCTTAAGCAAGACCCTCTAAATATCTGAAAAATAATCTTGAATAGGTGTTTTGAGTTGTATTAATGTCATAAGCTTCCATATCTGGAAAGCAAAATGGCAAATAAGACACGTCACAAAACATCCGGACATGCTATAAAGAACATAGACTTTCTAACAATGCAGCACCTAGTCACTGCAGTTGGTAGATTCTTCTTTGGAAAAAAAACTCTTCCTTCTCTTCCTCTTCCACTATTTTTACTATCTTGTCTTTTCTAAGTCTTCCAGTGACCAGATGTAGATCCATTTCAGTTTTACCTGGAAGTGCCTAGTCTTTATTCACAGTGTTGGTTTTTTGCTTGAACCATCCTCCCTGCACTGGTCAGAAGATGAGCCCAGTAAAAAAAATTAAAGTAAATACACTTAATTTAAAATCTCTTTCCAGCTGAGGTTCCTTACAGAGTAACAGTGAATGATAGATAATGTGAGGTGTCTTTTCTCTTGGCCGTTTGTCTGAACAGAATTTTAAATTAGCCACCCTAGATCAGAGTGAAAAAGTACAAAGCCTCTTAAAGGAGTGTAGGGTGTTGGTCAGAAAAACATAAGCTTGGGAAAGAGCTGGGACATTGTGGAAGGACAGAAATATGAATGAGAGACAAAGAAACTTGTTCCATTTTCTGACTTCCCCAAGCCAAAGGTACCCAAGGTAAGATCCAAACTGTGAGAGCACTAAATCACACAAATTGAACCAGCTGTAGTGTTTCCAGGTCACCAACAAATCTTATTGAATCATAGAATGACAGAATGTTCTGATTTGGAAGGGACCTTAAAGATCATCTGTCCTAATCCCTCTGCTGTGGACAGAAGTGTCTTTTACAAGATCAGGTTGCTCAAAGTCTCATTACACCTCATTTATAGGACGGACTGTGGCACATCTCAAGTGTTGTTACACTGAAATATACAATTACTTTATTAGTGCAGACAGAAGAGAAAGCCAAAGAGAACCTGGGCAGAGTGATTAGTGACCTGCTCAGCCTTAGCAGCATTACAATGTACATGCCTGTAATTAGGAAAATAAGGGATGCATGCACCTAAATTTGGATCTCGTGTCTCAGTTGCTCACAACTTTGGAAAATGGCATTTCCCAGACTTAATTCAATGTCACATTGAATGAGCTGAAAAAAATAATCTACCTTAAAAGAATGCTAAGTTCTTTGGAGATATCTGTCACTGCAAGCCCGAAGGAAGCTTATCCTGTGGGACACCACCGTGCTGAGAAAACACTGTCTGACTCAGGCAGAAGGGGCTCACTTTGCACCCGCTGATGTCCAGCCATGTCATCATGGATCTTTGTTCTGGAGGATATAGCAGTACTGAGTTAAGGCACTGCATCAGCACTCAGGAGAGCTTCAGGGGCATCTGTTTGACTCCAGCTCCAGCAGATTGTAATTATCTTTGTCCAGACCTCACTGGCCCTGAAGCATGGTCAGTAAAGGAGATGGCCTCAGAGCTCCCCTGCAAATTCAGCACAAGAACTGAGATAGGCACCACGCTGTTTTCAGCCACCAGTCAAAATAGATGAGGGTTTAGAACTGTGTAAAGACATAAATTAAGCTTTTATTCAAAGCAAGTACCTTTACTTGAATCTATAAAACAGGGGTTTGATCTCACTCTGATTTAACCTCTACCAAAAAAAACAAATTAAAAAAAAAATTTAAAAAAAAAAAAGTATTATGAGTATATAGAGTTTTCAGTGGGTGAATCTTGATTTATTTTCCAGTGAGATGGAACTTCTGAAATGAATTTTTTATAGCTTTTTGAGGAGAGATAATTCTTTCCTCTGCAAATGTAAGAGCTGACAGGATGTACTTGCTAGGAGTTTAGCCCATCACTATCTGCAGCAACTTTACTGGATATTTAAGGATGCTTCAAAACTTGAAAAAGACCTTTTTTTAAATGAACATTGGTTAAAAAAAATTAAAAATAAAAGCTTTTATGTCACAAATGTATAGACTGCACTTTAAGTTGTCCAAGAACAGACAATTTTAAATTGTAAACAAACATATTTAAATGTGCATCATAGGGTCAGCATTATAGAGTGCACCAAACTTCTCTTCACTTCTGTTCCAAGTTTGAACCAGGACAAGACAAGACTCACCAGTGGCACTCACTGAGCCATTCAGTCTTGCAGCAAATAGCTTTATTCAAACAAGCCAATGCAGAATCAACAAGAACCCTATTAAGAACCTAGCCAAAAACTGTAGCTTGATCCTTTCGAGTCATATACTCAGGTCACATCTGTCATCACACAGAAGGGAATTATAGACATCTTACCTGTGGTGACAGGTGACTCATGATCTTTATAATATAATGAATTTCACTATGTTGAGGCTATTGTATTCTGCTGATTGCTCGTCCATCCTAGGAAAAGGGAGAAAGAATTATTGATGTAATAAAAGAGTTTGAAAGCATAGAGAAGTTTGCCTATTTTTAAAATGAGCAAATAAACAACCTATTATCTCTCTTCCCATGCATGCAACATGGGAAATTTGAGGCTGGCTGTTCTGTTGAGAAGAGGGCAAGTATGCTCATAAGTGAGGGGATTCCTCAGTTGAAGCCATTTGCATGGCCATAAAGTTTACAGGAAAAGCCATAGAAACACTGTCCAAGGATCCCTCTCTACTGACTGTTCAGACCACATGTGTGCATCCATAGTGTATATCCTCCAACACTGACTTCAGAAGGAAGTAGCACCGTGGGGTCTTGTTGTATTTCTCTGGGGAATGGTTTTTTCCCCAAGGCCTCTGGAGCTGTAACCCTGTAGTTTGACCCTTCCTTCCTTTCTGGACCTAATTGGCTGAGTTCCAGCCATCCCCCCTGGCAGGAGCCTTGATAAGGTCCTGCTCTTCCTCTTCTCGCTCTCTTACCTCCTGGGGCCTTCTCTTGCCTCCTGGGGCCCCTGCCTCCTACCCTCTGGGCCCTTGCCTCTTGGCCCTCCTGCCTTCGCCTCCCCGTATGGAATAAACGTCTTGGATCAACCCTGGGGGTAAGAGCCTCTTTTGGAATCTTTTGCCCTGGTCCCCTCGAATCATTTCCCCCAAAGCCTCCCAAGAAACAGAGCTAGCCCCGGGGGGCTGCGGGGGAGTGCTTCAGTTGGCGCCCAACGTCAGGTTTTATTATATTAAAAGCCCACGCAGTAGCTGGAGCCCCTTCCAGAGGTCTCAAAAGCTTTTGAGCAGTCAACTACCCTACCATCTATGAGTTGCCTTTTTGTGACCCTAAGTGGTTGGGATTGACCCAGTAGCTTGCCCTATGCCTGAGGCAAGTCGGCTCAGGACTAGGGACTTCTGATGCAGCTGCACGCACAAGCCTCGGTCCACAAGACAGGTAAAATTCCCCCGTGTTGCGGCTAACCCGGGAACAGCTCCTAGCTGCGGGGAGGTTTACCATTGGATCATGGACACTGCACGGCTGCAGGGTGCGCTAGGACCCAGCAGAGGCAGTTTGAAGTAAACATGAGGGGTTTTCCCTGGCCGGAGCTCCGCAGCGAGTGGCGCCCCCCCAGCCAGCACAGCCCACGTTTCGGGGGTTTTCACGGCACGGGTTGAGATATTAATTTTAAAGAATTAAGGACTTTAGTTAAAGTAGATGTGGACTTGCTGTGAATGAGATATTAATTTTAAAGAATTAAGGACTTTAGTTAAAGTAGACGTGGACTTGCTGATGTAGACTTCCCTTTACATTTTGAAGAGCACATAGACTCCCCTTTTACTAACTAGACATTGCTGAGGTAAACTTCCTTTTTTTTTAAGGAACCGATAAATCAGGAGACCTGTCAACTTAATCAATAGACCCCAAGAACACAATGTGATCATAAATCAGATAGTCTTGAGAAAACAGGATCCAGGTGTCACCAACACTAAAAGGTTAAAAAGGCAAAGCGAGGAAGACGCATCTTACTTCATCATTTTGAGACCCCACCCCCTAAAAAGGACCACCGACTCATTTCAAAGAACAAACTACGCATGCTTAATTGCTTTTTGGCTAATTACCATACGAAGCGGGGAATGGGATGGACCAGAGTCATGAATATGCATTTGTGTTTTGGGTATTCAACACTTTTGTACATAAAAAGACCCTGTGATCATCTGTAAATTGCGCGTGTGTATTTGGGAGCTATCCCGCACGCTGCCCGGCGTCGTAATAAACATACACTTTCTAACTTCAAACTGTTAGAGAGTCATTGTCCGTCATAGTTGGATATTGGTATTAGATCAATATCCATATTTTTTAACAAATCAGGGTCGGGTCACAAAAGCCAGGCTACGGCGGCTGGACCCCCCCCAGTGCCCCCGGAGCCGGAGAGAAGCGGCAGCAGTGACGCTCTCTCGGCCCCGTGGCTCCCCCGTCTCGCTTGCTCGGCTCATACCGAGTGTCGGGAAAATTTCGTGTTGTGTTTTCGCGTCAGAAGGTAGATTTTGAACAGGTAGTTTTTTAAAACATCAGAAACATGGGTGTACGGCTATCTGTTCACCGAAAGAGTTTATTACAACAGCTTAATAGTATTTTAATTGATGTTAAAATCCCTAAAAAGTTGCTAATACATTTCGTCGGTTGGCTATCAGCTGAAATTCCAGAATCTGCCTTGCAAGACTTAAATTCTGTTTCATTTTGGGATAAAATTGGACATTCATTAACTTCAAAAATTGAGAATGGTGATAAAAAAGCTCCTCTATTCATTCCAATATTTTTACAAGCCCGCAAGCAGCTGTTAGAAGGGGAAAAAAGCAGACAGCAACAGACAAATTCCCCAAATGCCTTTTCCCTGATTCCTCCGTTCCCGAACTGGAAAAGCTCAATGAGCTTCCCCAGCAGAAACAGGACCACGTGTTGGGGGACAATGGCGGACACCATGTGCTTGCTCCTTCTCCCAACGACCCCCTCTCTCCCCAGTTCCCCGCCCCTGCTCCATATCTCTTCCCCAATTCATTCGTGCCTTGGGCTGTCCCGCCCCATCCTTCCTCCCAGTGCCTCCCCCTCCCTCCGAGCGGCGGGGACGGGGGCGGGCCCCTTGCAGCCTGCGGCCCCGGGTGGGGTGGGGGTGGGCAGCTCCCAGCCTACAGCCCCAGCGGGGGAGGAGATTTCCTTGCTGCAAGGGGAAATGGGCAGCCTCCTCCGGGACCCCGGGAGAGGGCGGGGGAGCTGCCTCGTGCCAGACCCCAGGGGGTGGGGGAGGGAATACCTCCTGCCTCCCTGGGCAATGGAAGAGCAGCAGAAATTTTAGTAACTCAGAAAGATGTTGGTGAAAGCATACCCTCTGTAGCACCTGTAGTTTATCTTGGTAAGAGAAATGGCAGGAGAACTTATCAGCCGTTATCCTATCAAGATAAAAAGGAACTTTGCAAAATACAGAGAGAATTTGGAAGATCCAGTGAAATTTTTACAGGTATGATGAGAGCAACTTTTAATTCAAATGAAATGGTACCTACTAACATCAAAGACCTATTCAGATGCTTATTAAGTCCCTCAGAATATGACTTATGGGAAACCAGATGGAAAAGGGCTTTGATAACAGTATTACAGGAAATTCACCAAACTCCTGGCGAAGCAAAAGACAATGATGATAATGATATCACACATGATCATTTGTGTGGTGAAGGGAATTGGCACTGTCCAGAAATGCAAACTCGAGTGTTATCCAAGCCAGTCTTAGATAAGATCTGTAATGCTGCAGAAAAAATGTTTTACCAGCTACCAACAATAGAAGTTAAAGGCAGTTATGTTTTAATTAAACAGTTTCCTTCAGAGAATTTCTTGCAGTTTGTGGACCGTCTGAGAACGCAAGTGGAAAGACAAGTGCAAGATCCGGTGGTGCAGGCAGAATTGATCAAGGAGATGGCTCAGAGGAATGCTAATGAGACCTGTCATAGAATTATTCTTAGCCTTCCCCTCGACCCATCGCCTAGTCTTGCACATATGATTGAAGCCTGTACCAGGAAAGCAGAATTGTTCAGTGCACCTGAAAGGAATCCAGGACTGGCACACCCACAGCATGCGGCAGCTGCGTTACCAGGACCAAGGAGGCAACCAATGTCACCAGACCAGCTGCAGCACATCACCTGCCTCCGTTGCAAAAAGCCAGGACACTTCGCCAGAGCCTGCCCACAAAACCAGAAACAGAAGAAGTTCAACAAACAAAAAAACTGAGCTTACAGCGCGTACCCGCTGTTGATAAAAATACGCGCAAAGATATAAATATAGCGGGACCCACACTGGCAAATGCCTCTCTCTTAACAAAAAAGGGGGAGGACGGGACACACGGTGTGGGGGTGCAGAAAAATAATAATGTCAAATGTTCAATTAACAAGGTTTGGCAGCCGTGAGGCCAATTCAGGCTCGTGACTGCCAAAGGTTTTCATTTCAGGTCTACTGATTGGACAGTCATTACAGTGGACCTGTCAAACATCCCACAGGATCTGACGGTTTACCACATGGGACTGGACAGTGAGTATTTTGTTATTGGGGACACAGCACACACACCTTTGGAGATTGAAGTAGCTCCCATGACCATTAAGGGAGAGATAACAAGCCTTATGCTGTTGGCACGCTGCATGCACCCACCATTTTACCTAGTAGAGGGGCAAATTCTTGCTCAGGCCATTCCTGTTCCAGCAGAGATCACAGCAGATGGAAAATCACCAGAAGTCTACTGGGCTGAGGTGGTGGGAGAGAATAAACCCTGTATGGCATGCAACCTACCCTGTGGGCCAGACCGCCTCCACATGGAAGGGGTCCTGGACACGGGCGCGGACATCACGATTATACCTAAAACCATGTGGCCATCACATTGGGAATTGCAACATGTAGCAGGCAAACTTCAGGGCATAGGTGGAATCACATTGGCAAAAATTTCAAAAAACATCGTGCAAATTGAGGGACCTGATGGAAAATTGGCCAGCGTCCACCCATTTGTTGCAGAATATAAGGCCCCCCTGTGGGGGAGAGACACCATGTCCCAGTGGGGAGTCCAATTGGTCATTCCTAAGACTCCTCAGGATTTTTGCAAATAGCCACTGTGGAGCGCCCTACCCAAAAGTTAATGTGGCTGGATAATACCCCAAAATGGGTAGCACAGTGGCCATTGAGAAAAGAGAAGCTCAAGGCGCTTGAGGAGCTCGTGGAAGAACAATTGGCTCAAGGACACCTAGAAGAGACAACAAGCCCTTGGAATTCCCCAGTCTTTGTAGTAAAGAAACCGGGGAAGGACAAGTGGAGGTTGCTCCATGATCTCCGGGAAATAAACAAAATTGTAGAGGACATGGGACCACTCCAACCAGGGATGCCCACTCCATCAATCCTCCCTCGAGATTGGCAATTGGCTGTCCTAGATATCAAGGACTGTTTCTTCCAAATTCCACTGCACCCAGAAGATGCCCCACGGTTTGCATTCTCGGTTCCCACCATCAATCGAGAAGCCCCAATGAAGCGCTATCACTGGAGAGTTTTGCCCCAAGGCCTTAAAGTGAGTCCTTTCATATGCCAACAGTACGTAGCCTCATTGCTATCTTCGGTATGTGCCAAGAGAAAGGACGCCATCATCCTTCACTACATGGACGACATATTACTGTGCTGCCCTAATAACATAATACTCCAACACACACTTGACCTAGTGGTTAAGGTTTTAACCTCTGCTGGATTTCAACTGCAGGAAGACAAAGTTCAAAGGATGCCACCTTGGAAGTACCTGGGTCTGGAAATCAGTGCGAGGACCATTGTTCCACAGAAATTGGAAATTGAGTGCAATCCCAAAACCCTAGCAGATCTCCACTCCTTGTGTGGGTCTTTGAATTGGGTAAGACCCTGGCTAGGCCTCACGAATGAGGATTTAGCCCCCCTCTTCAATTTATTGAAGGGGGAGAGGGAGCTGGTTTCTCCCAGGGAACTGACCCCAGAGGCAAAGGTACAGAAGGCCTTGTCAGAGAGGCAGGCTCATCGGTGTGAGCCAAATGTGCCTTTCCATTTCATTGTTCTAGGAAAGCTGCCACATTTGCATGGTTTGATTTTCCAATGGATCGAGGGGCAGAGAGATTCACTCTTGATCATAGAGTGGGTCTTCCTCTCTCACCAAAGATCCAAGACCATCACTAAGCCACAAGAATTGATAGCTCAGCTGATTCGGAAGGCCAGGGTGAGATTGTGTGAACTGGCTGGTTGTGACTTTACATGTATTCACCTTCCAGTCAAACTTTCTAAGGAGGGAAGGAACTCTCCTGAGAGATTGACCAAAGAGATGTTTGAGCATTTGCTCCAGAGCAATGCCAGTCTCCAATTATCTCTGGACAGCTACAGAGGACAAATATCAGTCCATGCCCCGTCTCACAAGTTGTTCAACGAGGAATTCCACCTCATTCCTTGTGAGATAAGGAGTCAGAGACCACTCAAGGCTCTCACAGTATTCACAGATGCTTCTGGGGCTTCCCACAAGTCGGTGATGACTTGGAGAAATCCACAGACTCAGCATTGGGAAGCTGATGTTGAGTTTGTGGAGGGATCCCCCCAAGTGGCTGAACTGGCCGCAGTGGTAAGAGCTTTTGAGAAGTTCTCAGAACCAATTAACTTGGTAACGGACTCTGCATACGTAGCGGGGGTCGTGTCCAGAGCGGAGCAGGCTGTGCTCAAAGAAATCGAGAATGAACATCTCTTCAGATTGCTTTCGAGGCTAATTCATTTAGTCTCTCATCAAGAGCATCCATTCTATGTGATGCATTTGAGGTCACACACTGATTTGCCAGGTGAAATTGCAGAAGGGAATCGTCAGGCAGACTCCCTTGCTGCACCAGTTGAAAAAGCACGTCTCCCTGATGTCTTCCAACAGGCAAAGCTGAGTCACCAACAATACCATCAAAATGTGCCAGGTCTGATCCGTCAGTTCCAGTTAACACGGAGTCAGGCTCGAGCCATTGTGGCCACCTGTCCCAACTGCCAGCTCCAAGCCATGCCATCTATGGGCATGGGGGTTAACCCCCGGGGCCTTGGCAGTTGTGAAGTGTGGCAGACAGACATCACACACATTCCTGGTTTTGGTCGCCTCAAGTATGTTCATGTAAGCATTGACACATATTCAGGCGCAGTTTATGCCTCTGCCCATGCAGGAGAAAAGTCTGTGCATGCCAAGCAGCACCTAGTGCAAGCTTTTTCAGTATTGGGAATCCCAAAAGAAATCAAAACTGATAATGGCCCAGCGTATGTGTCCAAGGAGTTCCTGGAGTTTGTCCAGCAGTGGGGAGTTAAAAGTAAGACTGACATCCCTCACTCCCCCACAGGTCAAGCTGTGGTTGAGCGTGCACACCAGACGCTCAAGCAAGTCTTGGCTAGACAGAGCAGTTCAACTGCATGGATGTCTCCGCAGCAGAAGCTCTGCAAAGCCATGTTTACTATCAATTTTCTGAACCGTTCATTTGAAAATATGAGTCCACCCATGGTACGTCATTTTAACAGTGGCAATCAATTCAAATTGTCTCAGCGTCCACCAGTCTTGATTAGGGATCCTGAAACTTGGGAAACCAAAGGTCCCTATGAGCTCGTGACCTGGGGTCGTGGTGTTGCTGTTTCTTTTCAGCAACTGTGGAGGCTTGGTCTTCAGAACAGACAGCACTGCGTGTACATTCTGCTGGTACCGCCGGGCCTAGTAACAACGCATACACCAGTATGGTGGACGGTTACAAAAGCTTTTATTATCTCAAAAATGTAGTTTATATACTCTGGGGTCTTTACTACGTCAGAGGGGTATTGCTACATTTCCTGGGTTAGAAGGAGGAGTGGAAAAGTACTGGCACATGTTAGTAAGGGCCTACATTCCTTTAGTGATGGCTTATCTTAGGGGGGTTGGGGTATTTCTTTCCTTCCCGTTACAGCCCGAGATCTTCCGATCGCCTATCCCTATCCAACCACACGTGGCTATGCATGTGTGGCTACTCCCTCAGGCCCTCGGTGGATTCCTCAGAAGTGGGTGAAACCTTTTGTCCCCAAAAATCCAGCTCTAGCAGAAGGGGATGACAGGCAAGTAGCCGTTGCCTCAAAGAGAAGACGTCAGCGGATGGAGGAAAAAGAATCTTCCTAGGTGTAGACTCCTTCCGGCAGAAACAGAAACTTCTACCGTGTTTTAAAATGTCTGTTTTTCCCTTTTAGAGAAAACCTACCTCCCACTCAACCCTGTGATGAACCCCATCCAAGCTGTCATCTTGTTAGTGATGAACAGTCTGGCAGCTGCATGGATCGTCCCTCAGCCGCGTCAAAACGTCTGGGTGACCCTGGCACAGACACTTCAGCAGGAAAATATATGCTTGTCCACTGCAGCAGCAAAGAATCCTATGTCTACCTGTCTGGTAGGAATTCCATTGCAGGCCGGAGAATTTCCAGCAGGTTTGGACAAACATAGATCCAATGAAATTCCAGAGTCACATACACCCCGACCACACAAAGATCATCAACAGCAAGCTGTGATGATAGTGAACCCCTTAAAGGAGTGGTTGCAAAATTTGCCCAAAATACCTCAGGAACCCCAAGAGTTAGAGTTATTGGGTTCTTCCCCTGCGACATACTGCATACATTTTTCTGTCTTCCCAAAACCTTCTAGCATTAAGGAGTACCACAACATAAGACAATATCGCGGGGAGTTTACTGCAAAAAGGTGGTGTCAGAATGTAAGCCATATTGCAGCTGACAACCCATCTCACTCAAGTCCCAAAAGCCTCCCTAAGGGATTGTTCCTGATTTGTGGGGATCGGGCATGGACAGGAATTCCATCTCGGCTTTTAGGAGGGCCATGTACCATAGGGCGGTTGTCCATATTGACACCCAACCAAACTTTAATTGGTGAATGGACTCACAAAAACAAATCGGCAAACAAAATTCAAAAGAGAAGTGCTGACAATTTGGACCCAAATTGTAATTGAGAAATTTTTCATTGGGCAAAGTCAAAAAGAATTGCTGTGTCTCTGTTCCTTCCATGGGTCGCAGCAGCCAAAGCTCGAGGTGAATTGGGCCATCTAGAGTGCTGGGTGGTCAAACAGGCAAACTTGACGTCCACTGCCATCAGCTCTCTCCTAAGAAGACGAGGAAATTACCAGACAGGCCACACTTCAAAATCGTGCTGCCATAGACTTCCTCTTGTTACTGCATGGACATGAATGCCAGGAATTTGAAGGACTCTGTTGCATGAACCTGACCTCGAAAGCTCCAAACATCCATGCCGCCCTTCGTAGCATGAACAACTTGATCGGACAAGTGAAACAAGAATCTGAAGATTGGGTCAAGGAACTGTTCAAGGGTTGGGGATTCACAGGGTGGTGGATTTCTATAGTTAAAACCATTTTGTTGTTTCTTGTTATTCTTTTCCTTGTAACCATAGCGTTCGGGATCCTGCGTTGTTTGATTTTCAAAGCTATCAATAGTCTCATACCTTCTACCTCAGAAGTCAACCACATAGAGTTGACAAACCTAAAGCAGTCTGACTTTCCCACCAATTGTGAGTGGTGGGGAAATCAGCATTCCAAGTCAAAATGAACCTAATGCTTTTCTTGTAACTTTGTTAAACAAAAAAGGGGGAATTGTTGTATTTCTCTGGGGAATGGTTTTTTCCCCAAGGCCTCTGGAGCTGTAACCCTGTAGTTTGACCCTTCCTTCCTTTCTGGACCTAATTGGCTGAGTTCCAGCCATTCCCCCTGGCAGGAGCCTTGATAAGGTCCTGCTCTTCCTCTTCTCGCTCTCTTACCTCCTGGGGCCTTGTCTTGCCTCCTGGGGCCCCTGCCTCCTACCCTCTGGGCCCTTGCCTCTTGGCCCTCCTGCCTTCGCCTCCCCGTATGGAATAAACGTCTTGGATCAACCCTGGGGGTAAGAGCCTCTTTTGGAATCTTTTGCCCTGGTCCCCTCGAATCATTTCCCCCAAAGCCTCCCAAGAAACAGAGCTAGCCCCGGGGGGCTGCGGGGGAGTGCTTCAGGGTCTCACTGCTGGAAGACACTTCATGCACTGCTTATATCCTAGGAAATAACATAGGAAATAGAACATGGATGCTAGGGCAACACTTCAAAGAAATCAGACAGAATGACTCTTGCCACATGTGCTACACTGGCTCCAGACCAAAATGGGAAACTCATGGGCTCAGCTTGTGTTCACCAGCATGGGCACAGGGAGAGCTGGAGCCTGGTGATAAATACAGATGTGGTGTCAGCTGGGTAGGATCTGGGGCAGCTCAGGGTGGAGAAGCAGGATGCTAGCAGAAATCCCAGCTGTGGCAGACCTAGCTCCTGTGAATGACTGAAAACAGCATTCCTTCCTCAGGCATGGCTTGGGCTGGCCTGTCTCCCCAGAATGACAGGAAACCATCCTCTTGTGAACTGGCAGGTCTAACTGGGAAGAGGGTGGAGTATGACAAAACAACTCTCAGTGCAAAATTCTTTCCTTTCACCAAGCCTGTTACCTCCATTCACAATACTCTGTAGCACTTTTACAGAAAATTGAGATGTCAGTGAAGCCTCATCCTACAAACACTTAGCTCAGACATACAAGCCATGAAATGATGTTTTGCTTGTGGCCAAAGAAGACAGTGACCTACCCATGCTGTTAACCAACTTGTGCTATGGTCTGAAAAAAAGTAGTGTAAAACAGCACGGTATTTAGAACCAAAACTCAAAAATACAGGATGGAGACTACAGGGTCATTGGTACAACCAAGGGATGCAAAGATAAACTGGTAATTACTGTGCATCAGCAAATTTTGGGGGGTTTCCATATTTTTAACAAAAATTTATCCTTTATATCTTTGATGTCTTTCTACTGCATCTTCCTAATATAGTTGACTTCCTCCCAAAAAGAGGGACTTATAGAAGTAGGGAATTGTCTAGTCAAGCTTTTCTAGCCCTCAGGGAAGTGTAGCCAATTACATTTATAAGCAATATTTGAAGTTTAAGGGCAAGTTCTTGACCAGATCTCAGTGTTTAATGTAAACTGTATGTCAGCTTCAGTATTCCAAGTTAGGTAATGTTGGCCAGCAGACACCCTTCACTTCCCCTACATGCCTTTCCCTTTTTCCTGCCTCTCCCTTTTTCCTCCAGCACTATGCAGGATACTGACCAACAAAACAACTGACAAAAGAAATTGTCTGTCTGAGAGAAAACATTATTTTGTCTCTCATACTGCGCCTTTATTCCCAAAGCTGACCGTATCAGGACTGTTATAAACAGGGGTGCAGGAAAACTACAAAACCACAGAATTCTGGTTAGCTTTAAGATGGAAGATCATCTCTGCTAAAATCAGTAAGACCTGTGACAACTATATGAGTGATTTTTACCCTCAGGACCAGGCTTTACTCCTTAGGATCTTCAGATTTTTATTGAGCTTAGAGAAGACAATCATGCCAATAGAAGAAAGATCTTTTAACCTTAACCAGTGTTTTTTTAGTCTCTATATAAGCCAAATGTCTCAGCCAAAACACATTTTAGATCTCAATTTTTAAAGCATTTTTTTGAGTAGCCCAAATATGTTGTATCAATAACAGAAAGTCATTATGTTTCAAACCAAAAAGAGAAAGGGAAGGTCTTTCTGAAGTTATAATTTAAAAAACAAAAAAAGTTTCTTAATCCAAATTGATGATCTGTTCTCTTCTGTATTATTGTGTTCAGTCCATGTTTTCTCCTTCCCTATCTTGATACAAGTAATAGATTAAACTCTCTGGAGCCTCAGTCCTGAACCTGTGTCCTGACAATTTTTAACATCTTCCTCTTTGCAGAAGTCTGACATAGTGAATCCTGCTCACTTGTGTCAGTACCAGACAGGACCAGTAAATTCCCATGTATGTGGCAATTGGCAGCCCTGTGTTTGGATGTTCTCCTGCAGTATACTGATTTGCAGAGCTGCTGAGCATCTGGCATTCCCCTCTTGCCAGTGCCAGGTGTTAAGGATTTCAAGTGACAACATCACACCATCAGAGGCCTGATAGTAAGAACAGATGTAGTATTTTTAACAGAATATTCATTTCAAACCATATTCTATCAATGTGCTTCAAAACCAGAAAACTTCAATTATCTTGATTTTAAACACTGGTCAAAGAGCTGCTTAGCCTGCAGGCCAGCTAGCCAACCTGTAATCCTGTAATGAATTACCATTGTCTACACTGATCTTTGTGCTCACATGGAGCCTCACTGAAAAAAATCTTCTTTTCCCTATTCCGAGTTCATCAGGGGATCCAAAATTCATCGTTTGTCAACAGTTCACTAGAAGTACTATTAGCAGTACAGAAACAAAGCAGAAATCCTGCCAGTGCCAAAATCCCTGCCAAATGGATTGTTGATTGAATCTAAAAAATTAGATGCAACCACACAGCACTGTCAAAAAGATACGTCTACTTTCATTTTCACTGAGTGTTGAGGGATCCCCTCTATCCTACCTAGCACCCAGCCAGGTCCCAGCAATGCAACAGTGTATTCACTGCTTTCTCATTTTGCCAGGCAGGCAAGAACTTGAAACTGGAAAGGTCGTCCCTTTCTGAATCTGTTTTACAACAGATGGTAACAATCAGCTTTTCCCAGTAAGCACAAATGATGAATGATGTTTAAATTCTTGGTGTCCTCTAGATAACATCTCATGTAAACAGAAGTAAATTGCATATAAGAAATGTCTTTAAAATGTATTTAAAGGCCTACCTCTATTTCAGCATTCTTCTCTGAAACCAAGACCCTGACTTCTTGAATATCCACAGTCCAAGGGGCCCCAAGTTTGTGTGTTGCTGTATTAGCCAAACCGGTTCTTGCTAAGAACACTGCCAAATATTGGAGACAACAGGACATGGAGCAAGTATATCACCCTTCAAAAACAAAGCAAATGCCAGAGTTAGTATTCATATTGGCTTTGCACTATATAATTTGATTCTGTAATGAGAACAATATCTCTTCACTACCTATACCAAATATTCTTAAAATCAGGAGGCCTGTGTTACATTTATATAACTACTTAGCAGGCCATTCTCAGACTTGCTAAAACAGGATACTATGATAATGAAAAGCACATTTCTGAAAGACGGGAGGTGGGAGGAGCTGGACAGGAATGTTCCCAAAAATAACAGACGGTTAAAAAACGCAAGAGTCAACATAGTTGACACGTGTTACATCATTGACAGTTTAACAGCAAAAGGAACTGTTTGTTTAGGAAATTAAACATAATGCTACTCACTGTAAACACATTTCTTTGCTAATGCTGCTTTATAACCTCCTGCTGGTTACATTGCTGAAGCATTTGCTTACTTTGGAAGAAGTTTCTTTCTTTCCCGTGAGAAAAGTGTTTCCCATAATTTTTGCCATGAGCAGAGGGAGCTCAGGGGTCAGGGGCCCATCCAGAATATTTTTGTATGAAAAGCCAAGTAGTATTTTGCCTGCTATCTTGCAACCCTATTTTGCCTGTCTCTTTGTTCTCCTCTTTTCACTCAAATTTCCTTTAGAGGAATGTGAGAAAAAAAAGGAAGTTAGAAAAATAGGAAGTTAAAAAAATAAAATAGGAGTATTTGGATATCCTTTAACTAATACTGCAAAGATGCAAGAGTACATGACAGAGAAGTAGGTATTGCAGCAAAAACTCTTTTCTACTTAGGTCAGAACATGAAATCTTTACCACTTCAAATACAAGATATAGAGGAAACTGGGAAAATTGTTTTCTCACTGAAGTCAAGGAATGGAAAACCCAGGCAAAATATGTGGTAAAAAGAGATTAAGGTTAGGGGTTTTTTTAAGCTTTCGTTCACAGTTTTTTTATCCTGATTTTAGTACTAATTTGGCTAACATTTTGAAATATCTTCCCATCAGTCAAAGAATATATGCAGAAAACACATTTGTGAACCTTCTTCTGGGTCAGGAGATCCTTCACCTGAACCAGCACTGAACAGAGCAGCTATTTCTGATGCTTATCAGGAAAGAAAATAAGCAAAGAGACTCTTCTTAAAATCAGAGATTCTATGGTTGAGTAGAAAAGGTTAGCTCTTTCTAAGAGCCAGGAAAAAAATTAAAAGCTCTTTTATAGGTAATATTTTGGTCCACCACAAAATAATATAATAATCATAATATCAAATCTTTTGTTTCCTATTCAAAACTATTAAATATTTACTAGACAGATTTCACTGTAGAGACTCACTTCAGTGGATTTTGTGTTTAAACACACAAAAATTCACTTGACTGGAAGACGCTTGTTTTGGAGCAAGAAGAATGCAGGTTGACAAAGTGATATGTTGATAACATGGCATGACAAAGTAAACATATCTCATTTGAAGAGTGGATGAATCTCTTCTCCAACAGAATAGGAAGAGTGATTGTGTTAATTCAACACAAATGTGTAATGTATCTTTTTGGAAAACAAAAACCAAACCATACCAATTAAAAAAAACAAACCGCCAAAGCACAACACTTGCTAATAAGATAACCAGTTTAAGTGTTGTACCTGTGTGGGACATGTGTTCCTTTTTTCAAAATCATTAGTAGGTTGAAGGAATTGCCATGTTCAATTCATTATTCCTGTAGTAGCCCTGGAAGTTTGAACAAAATAATCAGGAGGACAAACCTTAATGTAGGTGGAAAAAACACTTGTATTTCACTCAATGCTATTAATTGTTTCATCTTGATTCACTTTCCTGTGACTGGAACTCTTAGTTTCTGTTGAAGAAAAAGACTCCTCCCATTCTTTCAAAATTACACCCAGTTGGTGCGATGGCTGTAACTAGTGTCCCCAGGACCATGGTCTGTCTCTCAGAACATTGTACTGGTTGCAATATTCACATCTAGAGAAATGGTTTCCTAGAAAGTCTAGGCAAATTTTAGAAGTCTAATCCCACTGCATGATTTACTTTGCCCAAAGATGAAACCATGAAAGGTCACCTTATGCAACCTGAGCTACTAAAAACTCTCTGTGACTAGCATAGCCAGAGACAGCTACAGCTGAACAAACTGCACCAAGACCTGCTCGCACAATAGGCAGCCAGTCAAGCATAATTTTAGTGTGTCCCAGATAATTCCGTGAAAGACAGACAACCATGAAACATCAGGCACATCTCCCTTAGACCATGCCTTAATCTACTTAATTTGTTTTAGTGAAAACTGGCAGTTTTCTCAGTGTGATTGAACACTTCCCTCCATTGTTTTTGACACATGGCTCCTTCACCATTTTCTCCACAGGCAGAAGCAAAGGCATGTGTTTGGTAAGAGTGACAAAGAAAGTGATATGACTTCTGGGATAACTCAGCATACTAAGTCTAAAGGGACTAAAAAAAAGTTCAAATCCTTTGTTTCTTCTGACAGATGATAGAACTCCCAAGACAGCAAGAAAACATGACAAGTAAAGGCTCCATTAATCATTTTCAGTGCATTGCGTTTTATTAATAAAGTTTTGTCCCAGGCAACAATTTTAGTGCTGAAAAAAATATTCCACATTCTCTAAGACTTAAAAATATTTGTTCAGAGCTTTGTGCATACAGAAAAAAAAAGTTAAAATAATGCCCTGTTAATAATTTTAACAGGAATTAAAATAAATCACAGTTTGTATTCTCATCTAGATATTTATCAGGCAGAATTAGTTTGAACCTGAATCCTATAATAATGAAGTAGTGAAAGAAAGAAAAAGCCAACTGTGAATAAAATAATTACAAATAAATGTTTGGCAGACTTACAGAAGACAACTGGGGACACGTGTAGGCTAATATAGAGCCCATACCTGTGTAAACAATTATCTATTACAAGTAATCCACAGGTAACTCAGAGACAAAGCTGCAACCTTAAAGTTGCCAGAAACTTTTGGACTCCAGACAGCAGAGAGGTCTGGGACCTGAGAAAGAGTGTTTGAATCCTGGACAGTGAGGTTTGGGATCTATACAAGGAGGTTGTAGACCTTGGCACAGAGCCCAAGGAGACACTGTCTTTGTCATCAGTCATGGGAAAGGCTTCCAACACTGAGAGAGGAATTACAAGTCACAAAGGTGTGACAGACAGTAGTGTAGCTTATCACGAGGTGGAAAATTTTGTAGTTTTGGGGTTCTTAGAATGGAGGTGAATGGGGAACAAGATGGAAGATTTAGGGTGGTGCCCTTAGTTCTTCCTTCTTCTCCCCTCGCCTCCATCTTCTGCTGTGACAGTGGCACAAAGTAGTTCAAGGAGATTGGGTCAGAGTAGAGATGACCTGTTTAGTATAGGTGATAGGTGTTGGCACATAACTGGATATAATATACAGTAATTATCTGTATAAGAGGGCAGCAACCTCCTACTGGGGGGGAGTCACCTTCTGGCCAAGCTGCTACACAGACCTTGGCCAGGCACAGAGAACATTGTAAGATCAGAAATAATAAACAATCCAAGAAACCTTGAAAAAACAAGATCTCGAAGACTCAGTTTCATTCTCACGTCTGGCTCAGGGCCTTCAGAGGGCAAGAGACTCTAACCACCTGAATGTCAGCTGAGAAAAAAACCTGAGAGAAGGTGCCAAAACAAGTACTCTTCATTACATGGTGTGGTCATACCAGTGCTTAGACGTGCTCAGCAAGAGGATCTTTAGACTTTATTAGCCTACATGAGCAATTGTCTCTCTTCCCAAACCTCTCTTGTGGTTTACACAAGTATGGCATAATGGCTGGTGAGTGTGTTACAAAATCATTGCTGTTTTCTTTCTGAAATATTTGAATTTTTAGTATGTAGGATTATTTTTGAGATC